>NC_090233.1:49525341-49825341 GCF_024489055.1 Chanodichthys erythropterus
CAAAGTTATAGCGCCACCAACTGGCAGCAGGAAGTGTATCACTTTTTGAAATGTTTTGAGATCACCCTCTTATTTTTACCTGATTTGCTTCAAACTTCATCAGTGTAATGTCAATACACAGCAGATGTAGACCTATGACAGGATTTTTGATATTTGAAATATTGTTGCCATGGCAACAGGTCAAACTGTAATAATATTCTTGAGTGTTTTTGAGGCTCTTAACATGCTTCAAATTGCATGAAACTCGACACACACATCAATATTGTCAACCAGTAGACATGGACAAAGCCATAGAAATGGGCGTGGTGGAGGGGCTCAGTAGCGCCACCTTTTGACAAAAGTGGGGGTTAGTTTTTCCTACAGTCACCAAACTCGGTACACATATTATTCTCATCAAGCCGGACAATTTTCTAATTTACATTCATTAGCTCCGACCAACAGGAAGTCAGCTATTTTGGTTTGAATGTTAATTTTTTGAAAAAACAGGCTATGAATTTTATACTACTACTCCTACAGGGTTTATCCAATTTACACCAAGCTTTTTTAACTTGTTGCGAACACATTGAAGTTGTTTAATTGCAAACGGATTTTGGATATCTCAAACGGTTTGGCCGTGGCGAGGCAACAAATTTATGGCGAGAAAAGGGAAACAGGAAATGTGTTATAACTTCTGCATACATTGATTGATGTTTATGAAACTTCAGGAGTGTGTTGGTTGTAGTAGTCTGATCACATGGATGTAACTATTGTGAGTCAAAGTTATAGCGCCACCAAATGGCAGCAAGAAGTGTATCACTTTTAAAATGCTTTGAGATCACCCTCTTATTTTTACCTGATTTGCTTCAAACTTCATCAGTGTAATGTCAATACACAGCAGATGTAGACCTATGACAGGATTTTTGATATTTGAAATATTGTTGCCATGGCAACAGGTCAAACTGTAATAATATTCTTGAGTGTTTTTGAGGCTCTTAACATGCTTCAAATTGCATGAAACTCGACACACACATCAATATTGTCAACCAGTAGACATGGACAAAGCCATAGAAATGGGCGTGGTGGAGGGGCTCAGTAGCGCCACCTTTTGACAAAAGTGGGGGTTAGTTTTTCCTACAGTCACCAAACTCGGTACACATATTGTTCTCATCAAGCCGGACAATTTTCTAATTTACATTCATTAGCTCCGACCAACAGGAAGTCAGCTATTTTGGTTTGAATGTTAATTTTTTGAAAAAACAGGCTATGAATTTTATACTACTACTCCTACAGGGTTTATCCAATTTACACCAAGCTTTTTTTAACTTGTTGCTAACACATTGAAGTTGTTTAATTGCAAACGGATTTTGGATATCTCAAACGGTTTGGCCGTGGCGAGGCAACGAATTTATGGCAAGAAAAGGGAAACAAAGTGTTATAACTTCTGCATACATTAATTGATTTTGATGAAACTTTGGCTTAGTCTTCGTTGTACGAGGCTGATCACATGGATTTGACTATTGTGATTCAAAGTCATAGCGCCACCAACTGGAAGCAGAAAATGTGTCACTTTCAGCATACATTGAGATCACCCTCTTATTTTTACCTGATTTGCTTCAAAATTCATCAGAATAATGTTAAAACTTGGCACATGTAATCCTTTGAAAATGGGAAGGGAGGAGGGGCTCTATAGCGGCACCTTGTAGTGCAGTAAATGTGGAGTGAATTTGACATAGTCCTTTGATGTTTAACCGTTTTAAGTGCCTATTGCCCGCTGTGCACAGTTGCCCTGAAGCCACCGGGGTGGCGGTGCCACCGGGCTTGGGCCCGCCATCGCTGCTCGCAGCTATTTTTTTTTTTTTTTTTTTTTTTTTTTTTTTTTCCGTCTTCCGGGGCTTTTTGGGGGCCTTAACATGCTCAAAAACTCTTGAAAATTGGCACACACATTGGAATCCGCGGCCATTAGGACGCCGGAGAGGCTGGTACCCGGGCGTGGCAGGGGGGCTCGACAGCGCCCCCTTGAAAAAAGTCAGAAAATTTGGTCCATATATTAAACATGCTTGCACGTATTAGTATTAAACTCGGTACACATATAGACCTCATCGGGCCGAACAACTTTCGCGCTCTAAGTTAATCGGCACGCCAACAGGAAGTCAGCTATTAAGGGTTGTTTGAAAAACGCATGCTCTGGAATTTGATATACTCCTCCTAGACGATTAATCCGATCGCCACCAAACTCGGTCAGCATGAAGTCAAGACACTGATGATTAAAAATTGCCAGGGGATTTTTGATATCTCGAACGGTTTGGCCGTGGCGAGGCAACGAATTTATGGCGAGAAAAAGGAAACAGGAAATGTGTTATAACGTCTTAATACATATATTGATCTTTATGAAACTTCACGAGTGTGTTCGTTATAGGAGTCTGATCACATGGATGTGACTATTGTGAGTCAAAGTTATAGCGCCACCAACTGGCAGCAGGAAGTGTATCACTTTTTGAAATGTTTTGAGATCACCCTCTTATTTTTACCTGATTTGCTTCAAACTTCATCAGTGTAATGTCAATACACAGCAGATGTAGACCTATGACAGGATTTTTGATATTTGAAATATTGTTGCCATGGCAACAGGTCAAACTGTAATAATATTCTTGAGTGTTTTTGAGGCTCTTAACATGCTTCAAATTGCATGAAACTCGACACACACATCAATATTGTCAACCAGTAGACATGGACAAAGCCATAGAAATGGGCGTGGTGGAGGGGCTCAGTAGCGCCACCTTTTGACAAAAGTGGGGGTTAGTTTTTCCTACAGTCACCAAACTCGGTACACATATTATTCTCATCAAGCCGGACAATTTTCTAATTTACATTCATTAGCTCCGACCAACAGGAAGTCAGCTATTTTGGTTTGAATGTTAATTTTTTGAAAAAACAGGCTATGAATTTTATACTACTACTCCTACAGGGTTTATCCAATTTACACCAAGCTTTTTTTAACTTGTTGCTAACACATTGAAGTTGTTTAATTGCAAACGGATTTTGGATATCTCAAACGGTTTGGCCGTGGCGAGGCAACGAATTTATGGCAAGAAAAGGGAAACAAAGTGTTATAACTTCTGCATACACTAATTGATTTTGATGAAACTTTGGCTTAGTCTTCGTTGTACAAGGCTGATCACATGGATTTGACTATTGTGATTCAAAGTCATAGCGCCACCAACTGGAAGCAGAAAATGTGTCACTTTCAGCATACATTGAGATCACCCTCTTATTTTTACCTGATTTGCTTCAAAATTCATCAGAATAATGTTAAAACTTGGCACATGTAATCCTTTGAAAATGGGCAGGGAGGAGGGGCTCTATAGCGGCACCTTGTAGTGCAGTAAATGTGGAGTGAATTTGACATAGTCCTTTGATGTTTAACCATTTTAAGTGCCTATTGCCCGCTGTGCACAGTTGCCCTGAAGCCACCGGGGTGGCGGTGCCACCGGGCTTGGGCCCGCGATCGCTGCTCGCAGCTATATTTAGGGCCCAAGCGAAAATTCGCGCAGGGCCCTCTTGTTCTTCTAAGGATTATTATTATTTTTTTTTTTTTTTTTTTTTTTTTTTTTTCCGTCTTCCGGGGCTTTTTGGGGGCCTTAACATGCTCAAAAACTCTTGAAAATTGGCACACACATTGGAATCCGCGGCCATTAGGACGCCGGAGAGGCTGGTACCCGGGCGTGGCAGGGGGCTCGACAGCGCCCCCTTGAAAAAAGTCTGAAAATTTGGTCCATATATTAAACATGCTTGCACGTATTAGTATGAAACTCGGTACACATATAGACCTCATCGGGCCGAACAACTTTCGCGCTCTAAGTTAATCGCCACGCCAACAGGAAGTCAGCTATTAAGGGTTGTTTGAAAAACGCATGCTCTGGAATTTGATATACTCCTCCTAGACGATTAATCCGATCGCCACCAAACTCGGTCAGCATGAAGTCAAGACACTGATGATTAAAAATTGCCAGGGGATTTTTGATATCTCGAACGGTTTGGCCGTGGCGAGGCAACGAATTTATGGCGAGAAAAAGGAAACAGGAAATGTGTTATAACGTCTTAATACATATATTGATCTTTATGAAACTTCACGAGTGTGTTCGTTATAGGAGTCTGATCACATGGATGTGACTATTGTGAGTCAAAGTTATAGCGCCACCAACTGGCAGCAGGAAGTGTATCACTTTTTGAAATGTTTTGAGATCACCCTCTTATTTTTACCTGATTTGCTTCAAACTTCATCAGTGTAATGTCAATACACAGCAGATGTAGACCTATGACAGGATTTTTGATATTTGAAATATTGTTGCCATGGCAACAGGTCAAACTGTAATAATATTCTTGAGTGTTTTTGAGGCTCTTAACATGCTTCAAATTGCATGAAACTCGACACACACATCAATATTGTCAACCAGTAGACATGGACAAAGCCATAGAAATGGGCGTGGTGGAGGGGCTCAGTAGCGCCACCTTTTGACAAAAGTGGGGGTTAGTTTTTCCTACAGTCACCAAACTCGGTACACATATTATTCTCATCAAGCCGGACAATTTTCTAATTTACATTCATTAGCTCCGACCAACAGGAAGTCAGCTATTTTGGTTTGAATGTTAATTTTTTGAAAAAACAGGCTATGAATTTTATACTACTACTCCTACAGGGTTTATCCAATTTACACCAAGCTTTTTTTAACTTGTTGCGAACACATTGAAGTTGTTTAATTGCAAACGGATTTTGGATATCTCAAACGGTTTGGCCGTGGCGAGGCAACGAATTTATGGCGAGAAAAGGGAAACAGGAAATGTGTTATAACTTCTGCATACATTGATTGATGTTTATGAAACTTCAGGAGTGTGTTGGTTGTAGTAGTCTGATCACATGGATGTAACTATTGTGAGTCAAAGTTATAGCGCCACCAAATGGCAGCAAGAAGTGTATCACTTTTAAAATGCTTTGAGATCACCCTCTTATTTTTACCTGATTTGCTTCAAACTTCATCAGTGTAATGTCAATACACAGCAGATGTAGACCTATGACAGGATTTTTGATATTTGAAATATTGTTGCCATGGCAACAGGTCAAACTGTAATAATATTCTTGAGTGTTTTTGAGGCTCTTAACATGCTTCAAATTGCATGAAACTCGACACACACATCAATATTGTCAACCAGTAGACATGGACAAAGCCATAGAAATGGGCGTGGTGGAGGGGCTCAGTAGCGCCACCTTTTGACAAAAGTGGGGGGGTTAGTTTTTCCTACAGTCACCAAACTCGGTACACATATTGTTCTCATCAAGCCGGACAATTTTCTAATTTACATTCATTAGCTCCGACCAACAGGAAGTCAGCTATTTTGGTTTGAATGTTAATTTTTTGAAAAAACAGGCTATGAATTTTATACTACTACTCCTACAGGGTTTATCCAATTTACACCAAGCTTTTTTTAACTTGTTGCTAACACATTGAAGTTGTTTAATTGCAAACGGATTTTGGATATCTCAAACGGTTTGGCCGTGGCGAGGCAACGAATTTATGGCAAGAAAAGGGAAACAAAGTGTTATAACTTCTGCATACATTAATTGATTTTGATGAAACTTTGGCTTAGCCTTCATTGTACAAGGCTGATCACATGGATTTGACTATTGTGATTCAAAGTCATAGCGCCACCAACTGGAAGCAGAAAATGTGTCACTTTCAGCATACATTGAGATCACCCTCTTATTTTTACCTGATTTGCTTCAAAATTCATCAGAATAATGTTAAAACTTGGCACATGTAATCCTTTGAAAATGGGAAGGGAGGAGGGGCTCTATAGCGGCACCTTGTAGTGCAGTAAATGTGGAGTGAATTTGACATAGTCCTTTGATGTTTAACCGTTTTAAGTGCCTATTGCCCGCTGTGCACAGTTGCCCTGAAGCCACCGGGGTGGCGGTGCCACCGGGCTTGGGCCCGCCATCGCTGCTCGCAGCTATTTTTTTTTTTTTTTTTTTTTTTTTTTTTTTTTTCCGTCTTCCGGGGCTTTTTGGGGGCCTTAACATGCTCAAAAACTCTTGAAAATTGGCACACACATTGGAATCCGCGGCCATTAGGACGCCGGAGAGGCTGGTACCCGGGCGTGGCAGGGGGGCTCGACAGCGCCCCCTTGAAAAAAGTCAGAAAATTTGGTCCATATATTAAACATGCTTGCACGTATTAGTATTAAACTCGGTACACATATAGACCTCATCGGGCCGAACAACTTTCGCGCTCTAAGTTAATCGGCACGCCAACAGGAAGTCAGCTATTAAGGGTTGTTTGAAAAACGCATGCTCTGGAATTTGATATACTCCTCCTAGACGATTAATCCGATCGCCACCAAACTCGGTCAGCATGAAGTCAAGACACTGATGATTAAAAATTGCCAGGGGATTTTTGATATCTCGAACGGTTTGGCCGTGGCGAGGCAACGAATTTATGGCGAGAAAAAGGAAACAGGAAATGTGTTATAACGTCTTAATACATATATTGATCTTTATGAAACTTCACGAGTGTGTTCGTTATAGGAGTCTGATCACATGGATGTGACTATTGTGAGTCAAAGTTATAGCGCCACCAACTGGCAGCAGGAAGTGTATCACTTTTTGAAATGTTTTGAGATCACCCTCTTATTTTTACCTGATTTGCTTCAAACTTCATCAGTGTAATGTCAATACACAGCAGATGTAGACCTATGACAGGATTTTTGATATTTGAAATATTGTTGCCATGGCAACAGGTCAAACTGTAATAATATTCTTGAGTGTTTTTGAGGCTCTTAACATGCTTCAAATTGCATGAAACTCGACACACACATCAATATTGTCAACCAGTAGACATGGACAAAGCCATAGAAATGGGCGTGGTGGAGGGGCTCAGTAGCGCCACCTTTTGACAAAAGTGGGGGGGTTAGTTTTTCCTACAGTCACCAAACTCGGTACACATATTATTCTCATCAAGCCGGACAATTTTCTAATTTACATTCATTAGCTCCGACCAACAGGAAGTCAGCTATTTTGGTTTGAATGTTAATTTTTTGAAAAAACAGGCTATGAATTTTATACTACTACTCCTACAGGGTTTATCCAATTTACACCAAGCTTTTTTTAACTTGTTGCGAACACATTGAAGTTGTTTAATTGCAAACGGATTTTGGATATCTCAAACGGTTTGGCCGTGGCGAGGCAACGAATTTATGGCGAGAAAAGGGAAACAGGAAATGTGTTATAACTTCTGCATACATTGATTGATGTTTATGAAACTTCAGGAGTGTGTTGGTTGTAGTAGTCTGATCACATGGATGTGACTATTGTGAGTCAAAGTTATAGCGCCACCAACTGGCAGCAGGAAGTGTATCACTTTTTGAAATGTTTTGAGATCACCCTCTTATTTTTACCTGATTTGCTTCAAACTTCATCAGTGTAATGTCAATACACAGCAGATGTAGACCTATGACAGGATTTTTGATATTTGAAATATTGTTGCCATGGCAACAGGTCAAACTGTAATAATATTCTTGAGTGTTTTTGAGGCTCTTAACATGCTTCAAATTGCATGAAACTCGACACACACATCAATATTGTCAACCAGTAGACATGGACAAAGCCATAGAAATGGGCATGGTGGAGGGGCTCAGTAGCGCCACCTTTTGACAAAAGTGGGGGGGTTAGTTTTTCCTACAGTCACCAAACTCGGTACACATATTATTCTCATCAAGCCGGACAATTTTCTAATTTACATTCATTAGCTCCGACCAACAGGAAGTCAGCTATTTTGGTTTGAATGTTAATTTTTTGAAAAAACAGGCTATGAATTTTATACTACTACTCCTACAGGGTTTATCCAATTTACACCAAGCTTTTTTTAACTTGTTGCGAACACATTGAAGTTGTTTAATTGCAAACGGATTTTGGATATCTCAAACGGTTTGGCCGTGGCGAGGCAACGAATTTATGGCGAGAAAAGGGAAACAGGAAATGTTATAACTTCTGCATACATTGATTGATGTTTATGAAACTTCAGGAGTGTGTTGGTTGTAGTAGTCTGATCACATGGATGTAACTATTGTGAGTCAAAGTTATAGCGCCACCAAATGGCAGCAAGAAGTGTATCACTTTTAAAATGCTTTGAGATCACCCTCTTATTTTTACCTGATTTGCTTCAAACTTCATCAGTGTAATGTCAATACACAGCAGATGTAGACCTATGACAGGATTTTTGATATTTGAAATATTGTTGCCATGGCAACAGGTCAAACTGTAATAATATTCTTGAGTGTTTTTGAGGCTCTTAACATGCTTCAAATTGCATGAAACTCGACACACACATCAATATTGTCAACCAGTAGACATGGACAAAGCCATAGAAATGGGCGTGGTGAAGGGGCTCAGTAGCGCCACCTTTTGTCAAAAGTGGGGGTTAGTTTTTCCTACAGTCACCAAACTCGGTACACATATTGTTCTCATCAAGCTGGACAATTTTCTAATTTACATTCATTAGCTCCGACCAACAGGAAGTCGGCTATTTTTGTTTGAATGTTAATTTTTTGAAAAAACAGGCTATGAATTTTATACTACTACTCCTACAGGGTTTATCCAATTTACACCAAGCTTTTTTAACTTGTTGCTAACACATTGAAGTTGTTTAATTGCAAACGGATTTTGGATATCTCAAACGGTTTGGCCGTGGCGAGGCAACGAATTTATGGCAAGAAAAGGGAAACAAAGTGTTATAACTTCTGCATACACTAATTGATTTTGATGAAACTTTGGCTTAGTCTTCGTTGTACAAGGCTGATCACATGGATTTGACTATTGTGATTCAAAGTCATAGCGCCACCAACTGGAAGCAGAAAATGTGTCACTTTCAGCATACATTGAGATCACCCTCTTATTTTTACCTGATTTGCTTCAAAATTCATCAGAATAATGTTAAAACTTGGCACATGTAATCCTTTGAAAATGGGCAGGGAGGAGGGGCTCTATAGCGGCACCTTGTAGTGCAGTAAATGTGGAGTGAATTTGACATAGTCCTTTGATGTTTAACCATTTTAAGTGCCTATTGCCCGCTGTGCACAGTTGCCCTGAAGCCACCGGGGTGGCGGTGCCACCGGGCTTGGGCCCGCCATCGCTGCTCGCAGCTATATTTATTTTTATTTTTTTATTTTTTTTTTTTTTTTTTTTTTTTTTTTCCGTCTTCCGGGGCTTTTTGGGGGCCTTAACATGCTCAAAAACTCTTGAAAATTGGCACACACATTGGAATCCGCGGCCATTAGGACGCCGGAGAGGCTGGTACCCGGGCGTGGCAGGGGGGCTCGACAGCGCCCCCTTGAAAAAAGTCTGAAAATTTGGTCCATATATTAAACATGCTTGCACGTATTAGTATGAAACTCGGTACACATATAGACCTCATCGGGCCGAACAACTTTCGCGCTCTAAGTTAATCGCCACGCCAACAGGAAGTCAGCTATTAAGGGTTGTTTGAAAAACGCATGCTCTGGAATTTGATATACTCCTCCTAGACGATTAATCCGATCGCCACCAAACTCGGTCAGCATGAAGTCAAGACACTGATGATTAAAAATTGCCAGGGGATTTTTGATATCTCGAACGGTTTGGCCGTGGCGAGGCAACGAATTTATGGCGAGAAAAAGGAAACAGGAAATGTGTTATAACGTCTTAATACATATATTGATCTTTATGAAACTTCACGAGTGTGTTCGTTATAGGAGTCTGATCACATGGATGTGACTATTGTGAGTCAAAGTTATAGCGCCACCAACTGGCAGCAGGAAGTGTATCACTTTTTGAAATGTTTTGAGATCACCCTCTTATTTTTACCTGATTTGCTTCAAACTTCATCAGTGTAATGTCAATACACAGCAGATGTAGACCTATGACAGGATTTTTGATATTTGAAATATTGTTGCCATGGCAACAGGTCAAACTGTAATAATATTCTTGAGTGTTTTTGAGGCTCTTAACATGCTTCAAATTGCATGAAACTCGACACACACATCAATATTGTCAACCAGTAGACATGGACAAAGCCATAGAAATGGGCGTGGTGGAGGGGCTCAGTAGCGCCACCTTTTGACAAAAGTGGGGGGATTAGTTTTTCCTACAGTCACCAAACTCGGTACACATATTATTCTCATCAAGCCGGACAATTTTCTAATTTACATTCATTAGCTCCGACCAACAGGAAGTCAGCTATTTTGGTTTGAATGTTAATTTTTTGAAAAAACAGGCTATGAATTTTATACTACTACTCCTACAGGGTTTATCCAATTTACACCAAGCTTTTTTTAACTTGTTGCTAACACATTGAAGTTGTTTAATTGCAAACGGATTTTGGATATCTCAAACGGTTTGGCCGTGGCGAGGCAACGAATTTATGGCGAGAAAAGGGAAACAGGAAATGTGTTATAACTTCTGCATACATTGATTGATGTTTATGAAACTTCAGGAGTGTGTTGGTTGTAGTAGTCTGATCACATGGATGTAACTATTGTGAGTCAAAGTTATAGCGCCACCAAATGGCAGCAAGAAGTGTATCACTTTTAAAATGCTTTGAGATCACCCTCTTATTTTTACCTGATTTGCTTCAAACTTCATCAGTGTAATGTCAATACACAGCAGATGTAGACCTATGACAGGATTTTTGATATTTGAAATATTGTTGCCATGGCAACAGGTCAAACTGTAATAATATTCTTGAGTGTTTTTGAGGCTCTTAACATGCTTCAAATTGCATGAAACTCGACACACACATCAATATTGTCAACCAGTAGACATGGACAAAGCCATAGAAATGGGCGTGGTGGAGGGGCTCAGTAGCGCCACCTTTTGACAAAAGTGGGGGGGTTAGTTTTTCCTACAGTCACCAAACTCGGTACACATATTATTCTCATCAAGCCGGACAATTTTCTAATTTACATTCATTAGCTCCGACCAACAGGAAGTCAGCTATTTTGGTTTGAATGTTAATTTTTTGAAAAAACAGGCTATGAATTTTATACTACTACTCCTACAGGGTTTATCCAATTTACACCAAGCTTTTTTTAACTTGTTGCTAACACATTGAAGTTGTTTAATTGCAAACGGATTTTGGATATCTCAAACGGTTTGGCCGTGGCGAGGCAACGAATTTATGGCAAGAAAAGGGAAACAAAGTGTTATAACTTCTGCATACTTTAATTGATTTTGATGAAACTTTGGCTTAGTCTTCGTTGTACAAGGCTGATCACATGGATTTGACTATTGTGATTCAAAGTCATAGCGCCACCAACTGGAAGCAGAAAATGTGTCACTTTCAGCATACATTGAGATCACCCTCTTATTTTTACCTGATTTGCTTCAAAATTCATCAGAATAATGTTAAAACTTGGCACATGTAATCCTTTGAAAATGGGCAGGGAGGAGGGGCTCTATAGCGGCACCTTGTAGTGCAGTAAATGTGGAGTGAATTTGACATAGTCCTTTGATGTTTAACCGTTTTAAGTGCCTATTGCCCGCTGTGCACAGTTGCCCTGAAGCCACCGGGGTGGCGGTGCCACCGGGCTTGGGCCCGCCATCGCTGCTCGCAGCTATATTTATTAATTATTTTCTAAATCCCATATCAGCCTCAACAAGTTGAACAATACAAGATGTGAAACTGCTCTTTTAATTCCTTCAAATAAATAATGTAAAATTGCATAAATTATTCTTGAACTGACTAAAGTATTTAAAGGGAGGAGGTTACATTAAAAACATACATTTTAACATTAGACATTACATTTTGATGTTAAATCCACTATTTTTCAATATAGAATTGTTCTATTGTCTATACAGCATTTAATGTGGTTACATTAGAAGTAACTAAATAAATTACAGAAAAATTAAGAGAAATCCCTTACTTTACTCTTTCAAGGGAAAAGTAATTCTATCACAGTAATTAATTAGTAATGCATAACACCCAACACTGCTTGCTAGCTTTGCTGACTGCAGAAATTATTGCAGGTTTTATGATGCATATTTTAAAAAGACATCACAGTAAACCGGGGATCAGCAACCTTTGGCTAAAGTTTCTCTAATAAATAATCATTTTACTTTGTATGAATATTCAAAAATAAGTCATTGATATTAAATTAAAAAAAAAAAGAAGATTTGAACAAAACCAAAAATATAATTTGAGAAAAAATAATAGGTTTGTCTGTAACAAATAAGACTATTTTATAGTTGTTCCAAAGTGTGTGTGTGTGTGTGTGTGTGTGTGTGTGTGTGTGTGTGTGTGTGTGTGTGTGTGTGTGTGTGTGTGTGTGTGTGTGTGTGTGTGTGTGTGTGTGTGTGTGTGTGTGTGTATATATATTTTTTTTTTCAGTGCAGTTTGAAGCCATTGTAGCCACAAAGTGAGACTTTGTTGTTTATTATATGAATGATCCACTGTAGTGTTTGCATATTGTTCTTGTACTTGAATTGAGGTACAAAAGCATTCATTGTGACAAAACTATATCACAACCATTATAATAAAAAAAGCTACTGGACCTTGCAAGTGTGCACCATCAAAACGTCATTGTTTTTTAAAGATGTGCTCTAGTTTTGTCACGTTGCATTACTCAAAGTAGATTTTAAAGCCTGATTGGCCTGCATTGTGGCTAGCAAACAGCGGACGCAACGACATTATATCACTCCCATTATAGTCAACAAATCTGTCTACACTAATGCATTACATCACAACATCATTGTTTATCACTAGTTTTGCTGCGTTGCTCATGTTCAAAGTAGACTGGATTTATTTGCAGGAAGCGAGTCTGCGTCAAATCTAGATTGCTTTCATTCTGCAAGCACAACATCACGACAGAATTATATCACTCTTTACAACTTCATTGACTGTGTAATGGATGAAAGAATAAACTTGTTTTTCCTTTGAATTAAGTTTAATTTCCCCCACTGGTAAATAGTTTTTTTCTTGTTTTAAGCAGAAACCTTACTTTTTGGTGTGTTCTGAAAACAAGACTTTGCCAAAATTGACAATTCTTATTTTTTTTTCACAGAAAGTTGCAGATCTGCCTCTATTCAGTTAGCAACGCCCAATTTCCTACGATCCAATCAATACCCAAAGGATGAAATCCAGTCCCACCTAGGGTTTGAACGACTTCAGATTCTTTTAAAGTCGACATTTATGTGATTAAAGTCGATTCATGAACAAATAAGCCTGAACCTCGAGTTGAGAACGATTCGCTTAGTCGGTGCAATCCCTAGTCCCCCCCACATTTTTTTCTTGTTCAAGAAGCTGTTTCACTCAGATATACATCACATCACAGTAGGGAAGAAAAGACTATCGCAACTTCCATTTCATGTCATCTCAAGTAAATGTGTCTTGCTTTAAGGATGTTTACAGTCTACTGAAAAATACTGAGAGAGAAAACAGAGCCACATGAAACAAACATGTTTAGACTTTTACCCATATTCAGCAAAAATGCAGCACAGTTTAGGTGCATGAGTTTAACTGCATCTTATCCAATCAGACGTATTATGCAAATGAATTTTAGATGCGAGCATAACTTTACACGTAGTGATTAGCCAGAGCGGATGCAGAGGAAGTCAAGAGAGTGACAGACGGAGATGAGGAGAAGTGAAACACAGGTTCTCACTGCCCTGACGATGCCCTCCAATAAAAACTGAGTATGTTGCTAAATTGAGCGGTGAAGAAGAACGGTCGTGGTTTTATGACTGTGCTTTATACCTCGGCTAATTTGGAGCACTCAGATTGCTTGGCTAGTGAACACACTCAGCAATTTGTACATCGTCTCTCTGTCGTTACCCTACTCGAAAGAGAGAGAAAAGGAGGTTTACATGTGGTAATGCACTGGCTATGTGGCATATAATGCAAAATAATGATAAACCTAATCTATAATTATGTGTAAAGAGCTGTAATGTTTTCACAAAGTCACAATTCTATCTGAAAGTCAACACAAAATTAACACTGACCCTGTATATTTTCTCTCCCTCTGATCTGACTTATTTTTGGCTGACATCATCAAGCCCTCTGTGGGGGTCATGCATTACAAATTTGTATCTTTGCTTTACAAACAGCTAGACGGAGTGCAATGGAATTGAATAGAAAGGTGCATTTGCTGTATAGGCAAAATTGCATTGGAGATACACCACTGTTTTAAAAGTCACACTGATGTCAAAATAACTATTTTTATCTTTTTATTTTTGTTGTAGCTAGGATGCCCTGAATTGCAACAAGCAAATGTGTGCTGAGACGAAGCTGGATCGCTTCCATCACAGTCAATCTGTCTACACTGCAGGAATGCAACTTTGTTGCTAAAGATGCATTTATAGGTGCACTAAATAGGCTATCCTGTGTACTGAATATTCTGGTTTACTCAAATACATAATACTACTAAAGTAAAATGGGTTGAGGACATTATTTCCATGTTGACTTAAAGTATTGTGGTAACACTTTACAATAAGGTTTCATTAGTGAACTACTTTAGTTAACATGAACAAACAATGAACTGCTGTATTTATATTAACTAATGTTAACAAAAATTAACAAATACAGTAACAAATGTATTGCTCATGGTTAGTTCATGTTAGTTAATGCATTAAATAATGTTAACAAATGAACCTTGTTGTAAAGTGTTACCCATATGGTTTATACTCCGCTTATGTTTAATGCATTGGCAAATATTTTTATCCAAAATGACTTTGCATTAAAGATATACAGTACACTCTAAAAAATGCTGGGTTAAAAACAACCCAAGTTGGGTTGAATATGGACAAACCCAGCGGTTGGGTTAAATATTCGCCTAACATGCTGGGCAGGTTTGTTTAACCCAACTATTGTTTAAAAATTACTATGTGGCTGGCTTAAAATGAACACAAAATAGGTTGGAATTACTAGAGGCAACAATAATAATCGAAAGGTGAACATTTATTAAAAAGCAATGTAATAATTGTTTATTGTTTAATTTTTCATTAAACTTATTAATAAATGCTGATTTATTGAACATATTAATAAATGTTAATTTCCAACATACCTTGGGTTTATTTTAAGCAAGCAATACAGTCATTTTTAAACAATATTGAGTTAAATAAATCTTTTGTAACATTATAAATTATTTTCACTTTTGACACAGTAAACACAGAAGCTCTGAACTGCGTTCACTGCGTCAACTGCGTAGAACACTGACAGAGGAGAGAAAAAAAATGTTGAAAAAAAGTAATAATTTTGTTTTGTATTCACATCACTTCATAACATTAAGGCTGAACCACTGTTCTGTTTTCGTTGCTTTCTATTGAGGATAAAAAGCCTCTTGGATTTCATCAAAATTATCTTAAAGGTGCCCTAGAATTAAATATTGAATTTATCTTGGCATAGTTGATTAACAAGAGTTCAGTACATGGAAATGACATACAGCGAGTCTCAAACTCCATTGTTTCCTCCTTCTTATGTAAATCTCATTTGTTTAAAAGACCTCAGAAGAACAGGCGAATCTCAACATAACACGGTGTATGCCCCAATATTTGCATATGCCAGCCCATGGTCGAGGCATTACACAAGGGCAGAACGTCTGGATCTGTGCACAGCTGAATCATCAGACTAGGTAAGCAAGCAAGAACAATAGCGAAAATGGCAGATGGAGCAATAATAACTGACATGATCCATGATATCATGATATTTTTAGTGATATTTGTAAACTGTCTTTCTAAATGTTTCATTAGCATGTTGCTAATGTACTGTTCAATGTGGTTAAAGTTACCATAATTTATTACTGTATTCACAGAGACAAGAGCCGTCGCTATTTTCATTAATAAACACTTGCAGTCTGTATAATTCATAAACACAACTTCATTCTTTATAAATCTCTCCAACAGCGTGTAATGTTAGCTTAATACAATACTTACACGATTAGACATGCTGCATGGCGAACATCTTGTAAAGATCCATTTTGAGGGTTATATTAGCTGTGTGAACTGTGTTTATGCTGTTAAAGGCAAGCACAAGCTCCGGGGGAGGGGGAGCACGAGAATTAAAGGGGTATATATATCGGTGCATAGTTAATGATGCCCCAAAATAGGCAGTTAAAAAATTAATAAAAAAAAAATATATGAGGTATTTTGAGCTGAAACTTCACAGACACATTCAGGGGACACCTTACTTATATTACATCTTTTAAAAAGATGTTCTAGGGCACCTTTAATTTGTGTTCAAATCTTACGGGTGTGGAACGACATGAGGGCGAGAAATTAATGACAGAAATTTAATTTGTACATTTGGTCAGTTCATCCTTGGCTAGCACTGTTTGAGGTACAAGAACTAACTCAACCGTTAGAGCAATGCCAAGGTCATGAGTTTAATTACCAGAGAACAAAGAAATTGATAAAATAGAGTGTGACAAACGCATAAAAAATCACTTACGGTCTTACCTCTTACCAGCAGATCTCAAAATCTCAAATCTGAAATTGTTTTACAGGACTTTGTTCTCTCTCTTTATCTTTCCCTGTGTGTTTGTCCTTGTGCATCAGGGTCGAAGTACCGGAGAATAAAGAAACGCAGGAGCAGATTTCACGTGTGCATCTGTCCTGCTCAGCAAAGCTCTTTAATATGCCACCCGTGTATTAGTTGTCACCTTAAGCTGTGAGGTGGAAGCGACATCAGTTCACTGAATTTAAGCCTCGCTGGCCTCCACCTTCACGCACACATACACACACAAACATCTCATTAGACCCGTCACCTGGAACAGCAGAATAGCTGCACACCTACACACCTATTATCTCTCCCGATCATATTTCGATATCACCGGCATCAGAACCAGATGGGTGTTGGATGCTGATTAAATCTATTTCAGATGAGGATGGTATTGTTTGATATCAAAATAATGATGTCACATTAGCTGCAACGCATGATCGAGCGAGGGCTTCAAATTTCGAACGAGTTAATGATGCAGGCATCGTTGAAAGGGAGAAGCATCTGAAGGTGACGCTCACACGCTACCTGGCATAGTAATTCAGCTCTTTCATGCAACACAGAGCCAAAGGTCACAGGAATTCTACCTCTTTTCTTCAGGGAAACACTTTAAAAAATATCAGCTTGACAGCCTTGTGATGGCTTCGTTCGACGTCCGCGTCTTTTCTTTTCTCCGAGGGTCAAGGAGAAATGCGCTCGGAAATGTGAGAGGCTCCAACTGAATCACTCAAACAAAAAAATCCCCACAGTGCTCAGCTAAAGGAAATCATTAAAAATGATTATTTAGAGTGATTATCATCATTATGAATCCGCCTTCAGATGAACTGTGGCTTAACCTGCCGAGAACAAACAGTCCTTATTGATGACTAAGTAAATTTTGCAACAAAAGTCAGAAAAACAAAGCTAATTTGGTGCAGAGGCGATAAACACTTGAGGTGTGTAGGTTTTTTGAAGTTAAAACACTTTCTCCTGTCCCAGTGAAATGCGACAACGATAAGCCATTTGTATGTTGATGTTGAAACAATACTGTTTTGGCATGAGTTTGGGTTTTCTGTGATAAACTGAAAGGGAACTGACTAGCAAGTTTGAATAATGGCAGATGCTGTAAAGAAAAAAAGAAACACCAGGGTGAATACTGAATGGTGTTAAAAAGTACAATGAGTGAAAGAAAAAAAAATGAGCAAACATTGATATCGCAATGGTAAAGTGGAGGTTTTTTGAGATACAGTAACAGTTTTGAAGCTTTACAGATGCTGAAAGGAATGAGTCCTAATGCCGGTTTTGAATGCCTGAAATAAGGTATGTGGTTAACAAAAGCTCAATGTTTATTGTAGTATTGTCAAAAGTACTGACCTCGGTACCAAGTCAGTACTGAAATTTTATCGTTTAATTTTATTGTGATGCTTTGACCTCTGTTGAGCGGATTCGTAAACACCTCTGATTGGCCATTGTGTTCACGCACTCAACAGATATGTCTGTGATTGGCTACAATGATCAACGCTTTAAAAACATGTTGTAAATAGACATCAATCAATGACGCTCTTCACCGAATGCTTACACAGATACATATGGGAGCGTTTGAAAGCAGGCGTGTATAAGAGGACCGGTCCGCAGATAGACTTCTGCTTTCAAATGCTACTGCTACAGCTTTCAAATTCAAACACTTCTGTATGCTTTCAAAAGCTCCAGTACGTTGATCATTGTAGCCAATCACAGACATATACACCGATCAGGCATAACATTATGAGCACTGACAGGTGAAGTGAATAACACTGATCACTTTGTCCTCAAAGTTGATGTTAGAAGCAGGAAAAATGGGCAAGCGTAAGGATTTGAGTGAGTTTGACAAGAGCCAAATTGTGATGGTTAGACGACTGGGTCAGAGCATCTCCAAAACTACAGCTCTTGTGGGATGTTCCCGGTCTGCAGTGGTCAGTATCTATCAAAAGTGCTCCAAGGAAGGAACAGTGGTGAACCGGAGACAGGGTCATGAGCGGCCGAGGCTCACTGATGCATGTGGGGAGCGAAGGATGGCCCGTGTGGTCCAATCCAACAGACGAGCTGCTGTAGCTCAAACTGCTCAAGAAGTTAATGCTGGTTCTGATAGAAAGGTGTCAGATACACAGTGCATCACAGTTTGTTGCATATGGGGCTGCATAGCTGCAGACCAGTCAGGGTGTCCATGCTGACCCCTGTCCACCGTACGTTGACACGTACCACCTACCTAAGCATTGTTGCAGACCATGTACAGCCTTTCATGGAAATGGTATTCCCTGGTGGCTGTGGCCTCTTTCAGCAGGATAATGCTCCTGCCACAAAGCAAAAATGGTTCAGGAATGGTTTGAGGAGCACAACAATGAGTTTGAGGTGTTGACTTGGCCTCCGAATTCCCCAGATCTTAATCCAATTGAGCATCTGTGGGATGTGCCGAACAAACAAGTCCGTGAGGCTCCACTTCACAACTTACAGGACTTAAAGGATCTGCTGCTAACATCTTGGTGCAGATACAACAGCACACCTTCAGGGGTCTAGTGGAGTCAATGCCTCAACTGGTCAGGGCTGTTTTGGCAGTAAAAGGGGGACCAACACAATATTAGGAATGTGCTTTTTTACATTCTCAATGTACTTTAGTGTGTAATGTTGCTTTTTAAGCGTGAAGGTCCAAAGTTACAAAGGACAAAGTCATTCCAAAGCGAGTTATTCTCTATATCTGTTTCTCTCTGAAATGCCTCCATTGAAGTCTTGAGTTTTCTTTCAGGAATGAATAAGTCACAATATTCCTCATTTAGATAATTCCCGCTCAAGGCATACATGCATTAAAGGGGCAGGGCCTGGTTGAGTTAGTTAGTAACTTGCGGTTATGGTAAGGGGTGGGACATTTCCCAAATATGCTTGAATCAGTTGAGCAATCACAACAAACTGTTCCATCTGACCAATCAGAGCACACTGTGCTTTATAGAGGAGGGGCTTCAGTGAGACTGGAACTAAACAGAGCGTTACTGACAGACTGGGAAGAGAGGAGTTGCAACAAGAAATTATTCTAATAGAGCCCAAAATCAAAATCAAGACAAAACTGCACAATAGGTCCCCTTTAAAGTTGCCCTAGATTCAAAAATTGAATTTACCTCGGCATAGTTAAATAACAAGAGTTCAGTACATGGAAAAGACATACAGTGAGTCTCAAACTCCATTGTTTCCTCCTTCTTATATAAATCTCATTTGTTTAAAAGACCTCCGAAGAACAGGCAAATCTCAACATAACACCGACTGTTACGTAACAGTCGGGGTGTACGCCCCAATATTTGCATATGGCAGCTCATGTTCCCAACATTATGAAAGGCATTAGACAAGGGCAGAACATCTGGATCTGTGCACAGCTGAATCAACAGACTAGGTAAGCAAGCAAGGACAATAGTGAAAAATGGCAGATGGAGCAATAATAACTGACATGATCCATGATATCATGATATTTTTAGTGATGTTTGTAAATTGTCTTTCTAAATGTTTCGTTAGCATGTTGCTAATGTACTGTTAAATGTGGTTAAAGTTACCATCGTTTCTTACTGTATTCACAGAGACAAGAGCCGTCGCTATTTTCATTTTTAAACACTTGCAGTCTGTATAATTCATAAACATCTTCATACTTTATAAATCTCTCCAACAGTGTAGCATTAGCCGTTAGCCACGGAGCACAGCCTCAAACTCATTCAGAATCAATGTAAACATCAAAATAAACACTGTGATTAGACATACTGCATGATGAACACTTTGTAAAGATCCATTTTGAGGGTTATATTAGCTGTGTGAACTTTTGTTTATGCTGTTTAAGGCAAGCACAAGCTCCGGGGTCGGTGAGCACAAGAATTAAAGGGGCAGCAGCCTGAATCGGCTCATTTATAATGATGCCCCAAAATAGGCAGTTAAAAAAATGAATTAAAAAAAATCTATGGGGCATTTTGAGCTGAAACTTCACAGACACATTCAGGGGACACCTTAGACTTTTAAAAAAAAAAGTTCTAGGGCACCTTTAAGGCTTTTACTTGTCTTGAAAAAGGCGGTTGCTAATAAGTGTCTGAATGGGGCTACAGAGGTTGACATTAAATGTCATCACACTGAACAGGGAAACTCACTAGTCACTTTCACAACCTTGTGTTTATGATCACACTCTTGCAAACTATTCTACCTCAGACTTTCAGGGAAAGACTTTTCAGGGAGGTTTTTTGTCGAGGGAACCAAGGTGATGCTAACTTGCGAGTTGGCCTACAAAAATATGCCAGATCTGCAGAAAAAGTATAAGAAACAGGATTTAGATCAATGAGATTTCAAAGTGGGTGGGGCCAATGTAACAAATAAAAACCAAGGGAATGACAAAATATTCTGTTGCTCACAAATAAAAAATAAAAAAAATCTGATGAGAAAATATGGTTTTGTTTAAAAAGTGATGTTGTTTTCATAAATCATTACCAAGATACAATGGTATTGACACTAATACTCATATTTCCAACTACTGATTGCAACCAAATTATAAATGTGAAAGGAGATGGATTTATTTGCAATAAACAATCTAACTGAGGTACCATAATAGTAAATGAAGATCTCTGCAACCTCTCTGTCGAGTGACCAAACAAAGTCGACAGTGAAGTGGCGAGAGGTGACAGACTTACTATTTATAACCTATTTATAGCCACAATCATTCTGGATCAAGTCAGAATGATTGTGTTTATGACATGAATTCACATGATACCAACACAATGTCATAATTACCAGTGGGATTTTCTTTTAGCCCAGTTGGGAATGTGTCAATTAAAGAATCGCAGAGAAGGCTAATTAGTATGAACTTCAGCCAGGGGAAATGCATATTTAATTACATGTGATTGAAAACAAAGCAGTGAGGGATAAGTACAGCTCGTACCTCCTAGAGTTGATCATTCACCTTTGTTTTCATTCAGTCAAATTCAAATGTCTGCCCTTGCTGAGGTTCATTGGTCATAATTAAGATTTCATCGTGAATATTGACTGTGCAATTTAGTTTGCACAAATTTGCATGCTGTGTTTGAAATATAAAACTACTCATTTAGCCACTTTATGAGGTGACAAGCTTGCAAAACAAAACAACATTTCCCATCATTCTCTGTGGCTGAAAGAGAATGGTAAGAATATTTGTAATATTAGTTTGTACTGTTATTAATTCAAACGTTACATAATGCACTGATGCAAATTAACTAATTATTTATTATCTTTAGGCTTTCATCCATCAAATTCCAAATATAGAGAGAAAATAATCATGTTTTAATATATTTAGCCAAATATAGCATTGCCACTTGCTCATTTAAACATAAATTATCTTTTATCTATTTTTCCAGCAAAAACAAACCCAAAAACATCCTGATTGGAGCTGAAAATCCACAACAACAAAAAATAAATATAGCTGCGAGCAGCGCTTTAAGGCTTTTAAGACATGCGTAAAAAGGTAGGTTTTCTTTAGCAAGACTGTAACCACTTAAATAGATGGAAAAGACTATTTACAGCCAATACAGGCAATGTACTAAGGAAATGCATGTTTTTTAAAGCTTTTTAACAGTTATAGAGCCACCTATGGTCCGATCTCCATAAATGTCTGTAAGCTTGTTTAGATTTATGTTGCTCACCTAATTTCGTTAAGTTTTGAGTTTTCTTGAGGGAAAGTTGCTCAGAATGAGTTCAACCTTGTGGTATGTATGTGTGCAAAAAATCGTGTGATTATACAATCTTTTACGCAGATGAAAAATGTGAAAGCACCCCCCCTCCCCCCCCCAACACCCACGGTGGCCAATTTCTTTTCAAACAGACCCAATTAATTTTTTTCGGATTGGCTTCCATTAACCTTGTCTGATAGCTGCTCAAACTTTATTGGCCGCTGCCGGTCACGATTTTCGTGATACGCAAATGTCTTCAAAGGCAGTCTTAGCAGCTTGGACAAAGACACCGCATGCCAATTTTAAAGTCAATCAGACATCAGGCTGCATAGATATAGCAATTTTTTTTTTTTTTTTTCATGTTATAGCACCACCAAGTGGCCAGTCACACAATCACAGAATGGCCTCTTACATATGGCATAACCTGATTTTGCGGAGTTCAACATGTCCCTGTGTCAAAATTTTTGTTGATCCTGGAACAATATTCAAATCAACCAATCAGATTTGAGGGACAAGTTTACAGATTATGTCATGTTTAGGCTTAAAATCATGAATTGGTGCTTCTAGTGTTATTAATCTAACATTTCCCTCTGATTTTTGGTATAACTTATAGGTAGGGTTAGGTTTAGGAGTAGGAGTAGGAATAGGGTTAAGACTAAATTTTCAGACTGGAATGTTGTTCCAGGATCAACAAAATATGTTGACCCAGGAACACATCTAACTCAGCAAAATCAAGACGTGCCTTACATGTGTGTGCCAAGTTTGGTGAAAATATCTCATTCCGTTCACGAGTTATTAAAAGTGGCTCCGCCCACTTCAAACGTTTTGGCAGCCCTTAGAGACCGTGAATTAAAAATTCACAGTGACAATCATGTATTTTGTCCATCTTGACCAAGGATTCTGATGATATAAGACACTTGAGCCAATGCCTAACGGTTTAGGAGTTATGAGCCATTTCATATTTTTCATCGCTGGAGCGCTCCCATCAGGCTGATCGGCTTGGTGATGTTGTAGACGGTGTGAGTACTACCAGCCCTCAAAGATTCAAGTCCTTACGACTTACGGTTTGGTCTGCCCGATCACTTTTACGGGAGAATGCTGAAATTTTCAGTGCTACGCGCTTGAACCCCTAATAAGTGCACTATTTTCTTTTATTAATGACGATTAAGTGCACCTAAATATAAAATGACTATACATACAGCTATGGAAAAAATTAAGAGACCACTCCAAGTTAAGAAATCAATGTTAAGTGGTCTCTTAATTTTTTCCATAGCTGTATATAGTATAAAAATATATTTACCCATTGAATCCCAAATTTAGTGCAGAATCAACGTAAAGGAAGAACACTTTTGTTTACTTATTATAAATAAATGAAGCATTTTTATATATTGCTGCCATACAGAATGATAAAAACATCAAGTATAAGACAAAATAATTATAACCACATAATTATAATAAGTGATGACTTTACAGAGAAGATGCTTCTAAGTTAAGTCAACTCGTTCTGTTTGTGACACTGATTCCTATAATCTACAGAAGTGGTGTGAGGTGATTTAGCCTAGTCCACAAAGACTGAGCAATCTCTGTTTATTTCTTTCTTTCTTTCTTTCTCTCTCTCTCTCTCTCTCTCTCCTCTCTCTCCCATTCTCTGAATTGAGCCATCAATCTGAGTGTGTTTACTTCACCTCAAACTAATTGTCTTTAAGTGTCCTTTTTTCTCTCTTTTGGCCCTGGCAGAAGCGATCGATCTCTAGAGGGACTGACTACCGTTTCTCTGGCTCTTCCGCGTCCACACCCAGTCGGACTCCTCTTCACTCATATTCTCCTTCATGGCATTTCATTCCACTTCTACTCTGCTGAAAACCACCTGAAACCTGAGAGGAGAACACGGCCACAGAATGAAAAGGCGGCTCAGATGTGTGCCGGGCGGCGAACTGGAGCAGCTGCTTATGGTCTCTCCGGTGAGGAATTACAGCCAATAAAACCTAAGCTCGGATGCAAAGACCGCTGAATGAATTACAGCTCCTTCCGTATGGAATGCTGCAGAATGCCTACAGGAAAGAGGTTGTGAAATGTTATGTAATTTACTTTCACATTTTATTGGGTTGCAAGCTGAGGGATATTTCACCTCATGACACATATGAAGCCATTACTCTGGGAGTCCTGGGGGTGGAAGATTGCGAAACAGCAAAGATGTGCAGTTTATTCTGCCTTATTTCCCAAACACAGGTTTGGAAAAATGAATCGCACCTGTTTAAAAGCTCAAGTATGCGTACTGTACCATTCAGGCACTTGGACTTTTTTTTAAAGGATTAGTTCACTTTGAAATGAAAATTAGCCCAAGCTTTACTCACCCTCAAGCCATCCTAGGTGTATATAACTTTCTTCTTTCTGACGAAGACAATCTGAGCTATATTAATAAATATCCTTACGCATCCGAGCTTTATAATGACAGTGATAGGGTTCAATGAGTATGAGCTGAAGAAAGTGCTTCCATCCACACCCATCCATCATAAATATGTGTTAATAAAGACCTTCCGTATTCAAGTTATGAAGAAAGTGTAGACTGGCGTCGCATCAGTTGCACTTTTTCCATAAGTTGAATAGGGAAGGTGTAGGACGTAGCGTAAGCTTTGTGAACGGCAAGAAGTTTACAACTTCTGCATCAAAACTGCATTATTTCAGGCTGGACCAAGCTAATGCTAATCCTAAGCGCGAGTCTCTATCAAAGTCCCTTTAAGACTCGGCGGCCATCTTTGAAATGCCTCTCGGGCATGCAAGTGCAACTCCCATCTCTTTGAATGGGGAAACGTCAAATTCTTCAAAGCTGTTCACCAAGCTTTCAATTAAATTGGCTCTTATTTAGAAGGCGGGACTTATTCCGCCATATAGTGCGTTGCACTTTCTCCCATTCATATTTTCTGAGCTGATAATTTATTGTTAAACCAATAAAAATGTTTTAAAAAATACATGGCTCCACTGTGCCATCACTCTACATTGTAGCAATGACTGTCTTTTGTCAGCGCCTCACTCATTGAAGTTTAATAAGTGCATAGTTGATGTGAAGCTCTCTGAAGTTAGCTGCACTGAAACTTATGAGAGCTAATATCCTACATGAAGCTCCCGATCGGGAGGAAGCTTGTGGGATTTTGTCCACAATATGATTAGAGTGCACATACAGTATACCCTCTTTGGGGTAGTATTTTATCATAAGTGCAGGCCATGTTCCTTTTCTCTTGGCATTCTTGCATTAAAGGGTTCGTTCACCCAAAAATGAAAATTCTGTCATTTATTACTCACCCTCGTGCCGTTCCACACCCGTAAGACCTTCGTTCATCTTCAGAACACAAATTAAGATATTTTTTGTTGAAATCCGATGGCTCTGTGAGGCCTCTATAGGGAGCAATGACATTTCCTCTCTCAAGATCCATAAAGGTACTAAATACATATGTAAATCAGTTCATGTGAGTACAGTGGTTCAATATTAATATTATAAAGCGACGAGAATAATTTTGGAGCGCCAAAAAAAAGAAATAACGAAGCTTCAGGAAGCTTCGAAGCATCCAAACGGCAGCTTCCAACGTCAACTGCAGTGACGCAATGACTTTACCAGTTAGCGACTGGCAGGACTTATTCTGCTTTATTGCATGTTGCACTTTCTCCTATTCATACACACTAGAAAATGCAGGGCTGTTTCAACCAAATTTGGGTCAAATATGGATCAAACCAACCATTTATTGGGTTTGTAATAATCTTTTAGAGGTTTATAATCTTTTAGAGTCTTTTTCAGCAAAAAATAAAAAATAAAAATCCTGATTAGGACTAAAAAAAATTATAATAATTGCATTTTTTTCTGTGTATAATCATGATTAAAACTGCACCTAAAATGTACTAGGCTATTATACACTGTACAAAAGAATTGGTTTAACTTAAAAAAAGCAAGTTACCTGTATATATTTTAATTGTTGTGATAAAAATGTGATAAATCATGAAAATAATTTTTACAGTATATATTATATGCATATATTTACACATCAAATCCCAAAATTTGTGTAGAATCAACATGAATGAAGAATATTTTAATTATATAATATTACAACACTCACAAAAAGTGGGGGAAAAAACATTAGCATAGCCTCAGGAATTAAAAAGAAATGAATTCTGAATTAACTGTTACGCTTTTTTGAACATGCAAAAAAATCAACATTATTTGAAGAAAAGAAATGCATTAACTTTCCCAGCCCTACTCAAGATATATAGCATCACTGATATAAACACACCACTCGCCCCTAGTAGCATCTATTCAAAAGTTGCCTATGATTCTGTTACAGTAACTTTGTACATAGTTTCACAAGTGTCATATGAAAGCCCTATCCATAGGATTCCATCAAGATGTACATTAAAGTTTCATCACTGACAGCACATCCACTCAAAGGCCATTATGGGTTCAGTAGTGATGCGCGCGAGCGATATCAGAACCTACACCGTTGGCGCAGGCTCAAAAGAGATATTGAAAGAGAGAATGAGCTTGCTGACTCAAGGCTTTGTAGGAATGATTAGTGATTCTCTCTGCTTCAGAGCGAGGAAAAAGCTTTGCCAGTCTTTTTTGAAGCTTTTCCCTCTCTTTATCGGCCTCTCGCCTCTCAGACACCCAAAAGTTGCAACCCCCCCCCCGTTATCGACATGGTTGCAGCACTCTCGTTTCAATACACCTTCCCTTTTGTGGGTCCACAAGCAAATCCAGAGATCCAAGCGACGTCTGTCAAACCTGAGAAAAGGTGTTTTGAGTCCAAAAGCTCCTTGCGGAACATCAAAGGGGTTCATTACATAAACATTTACACTAATAATAGAGTGTATAAGCGATGAAGTTGTGGGAGATGGATGTTTGCGAGATGGCCTGACGAAGCTGGCAGTCCGTATGGAGGTTGGAAATGACGCCTGATCAATCTTTGCTTCAACGCGGCTCCTAATTGCAGTGGCAGCTCGCAGCTAATTCCCCATGTCCCGCAGGCAGACGATAGCGCCGCATGACTCGCACAATTTGTCTTGCTAAAGCCGAGGATGATGGAATGCCACTTTGAGGGAGCTAATGTGGACGTGTGCAGCGGGAATGCACAACAGTGGTGTTTGTTGGTTTGCATCATAATTTGGTGATTTTGAGATTATCGGATTATTTCGAGATTTGCCAATAAATGTGTCCGCTTAGCCAATCAACAGAAGTGCTCCCTCGCCCGTGTGTCAGATTTAAAATCTGCTAAGAGCCTTGACGATGGATCATTTTTGTTTTCAAATACTGAGCCAAATAAATGTTTAATTTGAATTAAAAAATAAATACATTTAAAAATAATAATAAAAAAAATATGCAAATATATAATTTATTTTTAATTGAGCTGTTTAAAATTAAATTAATATATACAATTAAAATGTTTGGGGTCAGAAACTTTAAAAAGAAAAAAAAAGAAAAATTAATATTTTATCCAGCAAGGATGCATTAGAAATAATTAAGTGAACTTTCTTTTCAGCAAAAAATCCTGCAAAATAATCAGAAATGTTTCTTGAGCATCAAATCAGCATATTAGAATGATTTCTGAAGGATCATGTGACACTGAAGACTGGAGGAATGATGCTGAAAATTCAGCTTTGATCACAGGAATAAATTATATTTTAAAATATATAATCCATGGAAAAACAGCTATTTTAAATTGTAAAAATATTTCACAATATTACTGTTTTTACTGTATTTTTGCTCAAATAAATGCAGTCTTGATGAGCAAAAGAGATTTTTTTCAAAAACATTGACCTCAAGCTTTTGTGGCAAACTCATGTGGCAACATGTGGAAGTGCCCATATGCAAAAAATAAATAAATAAATAAATAAAAAGGAAGAAGGTATGCTAAATATTAAAATATAGAAGTGCCTGCGTAGCCTACTGGCCCACTTCTATCACTGCATATAATACAAGACCTGAAGGAAAGCATGCAGGAGGATGAATTAAGTTTGCAGTTCAATAGACAAGATCAGTGACATTTCAAGTTCAATGACATTTAACATCACACCTGTAACAAAATATTGACATTTCATAGAAAGTTTAAAGGCTACGAGTAATACGGTAATAGGATTGTACAGACTTGAAATGTTAAAAATGTGACGATACCAGCATTTCCCCCTAGTATTTTGAGGTCTGTTGAGTGAATTTTTAAACATCTCAGATTGGCCATTGTGTTCACGCACTCAACAGATACGCTTTCAAAACATGTTGTAAATAGACATAGTTGATGCTCTTCACCGAGCCACACAGATACACACGGGATCGTTTGAAAGCAGGCGTCTATCAGCGAATCCCTAATCTATTTGTTGATAGACAGATCCACTGATAGACGCCTTCTTTCAAATGCTCCTGTGTGTATCTATGTAAGCGGTTGAGGAAGAGCGACAAAGATGTCTATTTACAACATATTTTTGAAGCGTTGATCAATGTAGCCAATCACAGACATTTCTGTTGAGTGCGTGAATACAATGGCCAATCAGAGGTGTTTAAGAAATGCTGGGGGAAATGCTGGTATTGTCACATTTTTAACATTTCAGTACCGACTTGGTACCGAAATCAGTACTTTGACAACCCTATACGGTAATGCCAAATATATAAAGTAATCATATATTAAAGTCACTTGGTCCCGTACTGTGAAGAAAAGGCAGTTCTGGACTGGAAAAATCAGCTCTGCACCAGCCTATTAAATCTACTAGTCCAGCACTAGCTCACGACCAATTCGTACGTATTTTACGAGGTGGCTAATTTGTACGAATTCATACGACCTCACTCGTACGAATTCATACGATTTGTCTGAACCCCAGTGACGGGTAGGTTTAGGGGTGGGGTTTCAGGTAGGTCATTCATATGAATTAATTTGTCAACTCATAAAATACGTACGAATTGCCGTGCGATTGGGTTGACTGGTCACAAATAACATTTTAATCGACTGACAGTCCAATTAAATAATCAGCCTCAGAATAAAATCACCACAGACCATTGCAGTTTCATATCTGGATTAAACTGCATGTCTGATTCAACTTCAGGCTCTACAACTTTAAAAGTACCTTACTTGTGCTTCCCCCCCCAATGTAGATTTCTTTTTCTTTCTTTCTTTCTTTTTCTTTTTTTTTTGCTAAAATGCAGAGATCTTCCACTCTGTAGGTGGGAAGTTATTTAAAGTAATGTTAACAAAAGAGCTCTGATCCAGACTGCAGTGGGTTGAGCACTCGGTACATTTAAACTGATTTCAGATTTGGCCCGACGCCTTTTATCAATTGATTGATTGGACCCTGAAGGCGCGTCGTTTGTTGCATTTGGCCTCAGTCAGTTCTGAACCGAGTGATTCAATAGCTAATCAAATATAAGGCTTAAGGCAGTAATTGTAAACTCTGTTAAAACACACACACACCCATGTTAAAATGGGTTGTCTATTAGTCAAACTTAATAACATCTCTCTGGTGAGTGATTAAAAGTGCTGAACAAATTATTTGCTTCACAGATACAGTTTTAGAGAGCGTCTAAAGTGACTATAGTAACTCTCGCTTTTGTTTCAGAGTTATATTTGAACCTTTTTAAATGCTATACATCTAAAAATGTAGCCAATGTGTGTTTGCAATATAGACGTTACTTTGACAGTCATCTGATAATAGACTGCTTTTGAATGTAATGTAGAAACGTGCATTTTCTGTAAAGCTGCTTTAAAACTACTGTATATGTATTGTGAAAAGCAAATAAATGTGATTTGATTTGAATGTGAATTACTGAAATCTTTGAATCTGATCTGAAAAAAAAGAGGTCACTTTAATATTCCAATGGTTTCTCTAAAACAGCAATATGATTAAAAGGAGAGCAAAGAAAACACTTTGGCTTAAGACTCCCGTTTGTAGACCCTACGTGTCTCATGAGTTTAAGAAGAGATCTTGACAGTTTTTCAAACTGTGCTGCAGATTTTCCAAGGTTTGCAATCATAATTTAGAAATCCCAACCATTCTTATGAAATGTAGAAAAAGATCTAAGGAACCAGAGCTACTATCCACATACATTTCATAGCTGTATGTCAGCTATGCACTCATACAGTATGTGTCTTTTTATTTTTTGTAAGAAATTCAGAAGAAATGTCTGAAGCAAATTCGATATATACACTACTGTTTAAATGTTCGGGGTCGATGAGTCTCTTCTGCTCACCAAGGCTGCATTTATTTAATATAAAACACAGTAAATCAGTAATATTATGAAATATTATTACAATTTAAAATAACTGTTTTCTATTTGAATATATTGTAAACTGTAATTTATTCCTGTGATCAAAGCTGAATTTCACATGATCCTTCAGGAATCATTCTAATATGATGACTTGCTGCTCAAAAAAACATTTCTGATTATTATCAATGTTAAATTAAGTTGTGCTGCTTAATATTTTTGTGGAAACTGATACTTTTTTTTCTTTGATGAATAGAAAGTTCAAAAGAACAGCATTTACTTGTAATACAAATCTTTTGTAACAACACTTTTGATCAATTTAATTTTCACGTTTTAATGAAGATGATGATGAGATAAGGCATAGCAGATAATTAGCAGTAAAAACATTTAGCAAATAAATGAACAATATCCAACAAGAACAGTGTGCTAAGGCACATTCAAGTCTAAACAAAGAACCGAAGAACTGAGGGTTAGGAGATAATCAATGAATCACCATGACAACTAATGAAAACATACTGATTAACCATAATCACAAAGGAAACACAGGAAAAAATGAAGACAAACTAAAAGTTCTTGAAAATGAAACTGAGAGGCTGTTTACACGAAAACTTTTTATGTGTTTTGGCCATTCATTTACACGACAACGGCGTTTTGGTGGCCTGAAAATGCAAAACAGGTTTCAAAGTGGAAGTTTTTGAAAACTATACCGTTGTCATCTCCGTGTAAACTGCAAAAAACGCTTATCTGTGAAAGCGGTGACGTCATGCACATGCGTATTACGTGTTTAGTCTATCCACCTTATTTTTCAACGTGGAAAATAAAGTGTTTTCTATGAATGTGCGTGACTTAGCCGCTATAGGGAAATAACGACAGTAAACTGTAAAAATAAAGTGGATAGGAATGCGCAAGGCGAGTGCTCTGTAAAAGAATGTGTATGCACAGGCGCGTAGTTTTTCTTTACAAAGTGACATCGCCAACTACTTGTCTGGCATGTGTAATACAGCGTTTTTAGTCGTTTGCATGGATCAATGTGAACGGGGATAGTTTTGATAATGTTGTTTACTGTACAAAGAAAAAAAGTTCTGTTTTTAGTACAATGTTGTCTTGTAATCGTACCCTGAAACAACAACAGAATGTGACATTGATGTGTCCTCGCTAAATAAAATGACTGATTTCTTTTTTTTTTTAAAAACTGACTGACTCCAAACTGACCCCAGAAGTCTTGATATGAACTCACATTTTTCTCATCAAAGACCTAATCCCAAGGAATCTGTAACAAAGCACTTAAATCTGCAGTTCGTAAGTTGCCTCTTTGTCGCCATCTCTGTTTGAAACCTGCAATTGCAGTTATTTGTGGAATTATCATCTTTATGTGGATTGTGCATTGGCACGGCTCCTCAGTGTGGATGAATCTAAAGTTGAGGAGAATGTGTGGTTGACATTATTTAAATATTAACATTAATTTGTCATAACATACAATCCGCCATCAAAACGATAAGTTTAATTATTGCAGCTGTTAGCTGTGAGAAAAGGCTATAAATGATCCGTCACCCTCAGCATCCTATGATGTAGCCTCACATGATATAGCCTACTATCTGAGACTCCTTCTTTATGTAAACAGACGTGACGTAATGACGCGAAGACAAATGGCTGCATGCTCAAATTTCCCACAGAAACCTACCAGTACCACTCGAATTATAAAACATTATTACAAGTTTACCGCTGTGATTCGGGCTAAGATAAAGAGATAGTTTTGAACACTGGCTGGTTATGCATAATTTTTAACCAAAAAAAGTTAGGGACTGCAGCTTTAAATAGAATATAACTGTGAACTCCATTAAAGGGAAAGTTAAAACTGTTTTTAAATCATTTACTCACCATGTCTTTAAAATATTCTTCAGAAATGCACCTATTGTACATGATGAGTGAATGTTTATTTTTGGGTGATCTATTCCTTTAAGTCTCCTGAGCTATGAAAGCTCAACCTCTGAGCAGTTAAACTTGCGTGTTCTCAGTATGTGTGTGTGTGTGTGTGTGTGTGTGGCGGCTGTGTATAAATACCTCCGGCTTCCTTTCTCACTTCAGTACATCCTGTTTCTACCGTCTTCCCCCACAGTCCCTTTACCATCTGAGCTACAGTCTGATGTTGCTTTCCTCGGGGTGACAGTGAACATGCGGAGGACTTTTCCTATTTCTCTCATCCCTTTCATTGCCGCTTTCCTCCGCCGGTCTGAAGAGGGAGGATGGATTACGGGATGAGTCGGACACACGGTTCAGTGACCTTTGTGTGCTCTGCTTTGTCCCCTCCATCCACACGCACACACATTTCAGAGTGTAGGTAGAAAGGGTCAGGACAGCCAATCAGATTCATTCGCCTTTGGTTAAGAAATCAAAGTGGTGAGGAGACAAGCAAAAGTCCACAAAGCCATAAAATGTACAGAGCTACACTTGGTCTGTACGTTTCCCCTGTATTGATGTTTGATATTATCAGTTATATATTTGTCAGGTTTAATGCATAGTCGGCATCACAAAATAAACACAGACAGGGTGATCCAGCTGTGACTGTACACTTATTACTTACCGAATAAGTAAGTTATCATACAATCCAGTTTTCTGTTAATATAGGTTTCTTAGGGGCCGTTCACGTGACACCATTTTCAACTAAAAACTGTAAACTTTTTATGCGTTTTGGCTGTTCATTTACATGACAATGGCGTTTTGGGAACCTGAAAATACAAACTTTTGAAAACGGTTTAAAAGTGTACATTTTTGAAAAAGATACTTGTGGGGACCAGGGTGGGCGAGAGCCGTGAGGGAACGGCGCAAGAGTTAATGAGCTCCACCTGGGAGGTGCACCGGCCTCGAGTCTCTCATGGAGGAGCTCCGGAAGCATAAAAGGAGGAGCGACGACAGTGAAGGACGAGAGAGGACCAGGCCTGGACTTTACGTTATGTTTTATTATGTTTGTGTGGCCGGCAGACGTCCGTGAGGGTCTGCCGGCATTACTTTCCTTTGGTTTTTGGTTTATTTATATATTAAAGTTTGTTAAATGTTCGCCGGTTCCCGCCTCCTTCTTCCTACATCTACGAACCGTGTTACAATACTGTTAACGTCTACATGTAAACTACAAAAATGTGAATTTTTTTAAAACAGTGATGTCATACGCATACGTATTACGTGTTCAGTCTATAGGTGTGTAGTGTTTCTTTACAAAGTGACATCGCCATCTACTGGCCTGGCAGTAGAATACAATGTTTTTTTGTCATTTTCGCTGCGAACATGGAACGTTTTGACAGTGTTATTCATTTTTACTATATCACTGGCCTGAAAACGTACCCCTAAATCCCTTAAAAAATAATCTTAAATATATACAACAATAAAACAAATGCAATTTTTTCTTCCAGTCCACAAAATTCACAGGTATATGAAATTTTCAGCTTAAATATTTCCAAAACAAGTTTAACTGGATACGTCCTATGTAGTTTTTTGTAGGACACTCATTTTGTTATTGATACAACTTTTGTTTTGCATTTTCCATACTTTGTTCCAGTGGATATTACCAAATTAAAAAAAGACCAAAAATCTTGCTGCAGGAAAAAAGAGCATTATCAGAATCTAAAAGATCAATAAAAATATTTCTACATCAATCATCAATGTTGATTTCCACTAAACTAGAGTTTCTTAAAAGTAACATCACACCCAACAGGAAAAGATTAAAGAGTATACATATTTTAACATACCGAGCTTCTTTAGATGCATTGGTCAAAAATTATTTAAATAAATACAAACAATAAAGATTACCAAATATTAGCTGTTGTTCTTTTTAAATAAAACTGTGTTTGGTTTGGATATTATCCCACCCAGAGTCCCTGACATTTGCAATTCCTGCTTTGAGGCAAAGCTAAAAAAAAAAAAAAAAAAAAATACAGGCTAGAACCATCTTTCCACTGAAAATGGGACTTGCATGAACCTGAGGAGAACTGACTTTATGCATCAACTAAAAAACACCAAAACATCAGCCAAATCACTGCAAAAAAATGGCTCTGAAGATAATCAAGTTGGTCAGTTGTTAGTCAGTTGTTTGCAGATGCCACCTTGAATACAATGCCATTTAGACTCTTGTAAGTGTGACATGCGTGTTGTTTTGGCTACTGTATAACAGGATCTGCAGATGAAGGTTAGGTGCAGCGCTCTAGAATTCACTATCCTTCAGACTGTGGCACAATGCCACAAATCCTGCTGCAACTGCTGCAGAGTTTCTCCCTCTAAGGGTGAATTTTAATTGTTCACTTATGGAGAAGTGAGAGGCTTCTGGGATTAGAGTTTGAATGTTTCTCTAGTGCTCTTATATTCCCATCTCAGACTCACCTTTCATAGAGTACTCAAATATTCTTTCTTTCTCTTTTGCTCACACACACTCCCTCCTGCTGTCCGCCCTGCTGAAATACTGCTGCTACGTCAAACAGAAGACAAAATGAAGTGTTTTTACCAGTCATATAGACATTAGCCAAGGGTAGACGGCATATTTAAATTGACACAATCTAAAACAAGGCTGTTACAGAATGAATTAATCAGTCATACTGATTTAAGTCAACCCATGCTATATGCCTTTTTTTGTCCGGTGGAAATTTGTGGAAAACATAGTTTTTCAACTGTAATACACTCAAATGTACTTTTCACAGCCTTGTTTTCATTCACATCAAATTAAATGAGCTCTGCTCCAATAGTGAGCTGCCTGATCATATTTTAAAGCATCATGGAAACAAAGTCTGTTTCAAAAGTTTCGCTTCACAGTCTTTTGGATAAATTCAAAGGCTGCATTACATCCTTCATATTGAATGCAATCTCAGAACACATTGCAACAAGATTGTTTAGAGAGAAATACCAGTAATAAATGTACTTAATTTTCACTCAATATCAATTAGTCTTGATAAAAATAGTACTTGAATATCACATCATTTACTCAGAAACATGTTAACATCAAACACTCAATTAGGTCAGTCTCCCGCATGGACAGTGTTGGCCTACGCAGGAGGATTGTGCAACTGAAATGAGAATGTCTTTTAAATTCCATTTCAATTCTTGAATTTTATTTGAGGTAGCAAACAGGATGCAGAATTGCAATTCAGTTGCAATGTAAGGAAGACATTAAATTACTTGAAATTGAAAGAAATTGAAATGACAATCATTTTTAAGTAGAAAAGCAAAGTTTGCCGACACAATCCTGGAATTTTAGAATGACAAAATTTTGAAAAAATTAAAATGATTAAAATGTCTTAAAGTTCTGAGGTTTACAGGACTGACAGACAGACTGATAGAACGGACAAATGAACGAATGGACGATAGAACAATAGAATGAACGATAGAATAGATAAATAGAATGATAGGACGATAGATAAATTGAAAGATATATAGATAGAATGATAGAACTAACGAACGATAGATTGATTGATAGATAGATTAAATCAGATTTTCTGTCATTGTTAAAAAACAAACTAACAAAACTTGCTAGCTAGTGTTAAATCGTTCTGCCTCCACCTAAGCTCCGCCCACAAAAAATGTCACAATGTTTACTAACTGAAAAGGAGTCTATAGCAAACCACAAACATCCAAACAGTTCCCAACGGACAAATTCAAGCCTCACCCCACATTTGTTGTTGTTCGAGAAGCTGTTGCATATACACTCAAAAAAATGATTCTAGCTGCTTGTTCAGTTTATTTAAATAAAATAAGCTGAACCAACACAAATCTTTAGTTTTTTACTTAATTGGCATTCGCACTCAATTGTATTATGTTAAATGAAATTAAATTTGCAAAATGTTAGGTCAACCTAAACCATTTGTGTTGGGACTACATGAATCATTTATGTTGCATTGATTGAACCTGGGCAGTGGATTTCTAGTTCCCAGCATGCTTTGCGTAGGGAAAGATTGGGACAGTAAATGTTGAACTTAAGTGCTGTTTAATGTGTTTTTTAGTAAATGGAAATACCTTTTAAAGTTTGAAGTTCAGTTATATTTGACATTTAAAAGAGTTTATGTTATGTCGATTTTTTGAGGTTACCATTATGCTGAAGTGTAGACCTTGTGGTTAGGCTCTAGGTGGCTACGTAAAACAAATTTATAATTTTCTCAACAAGCATTAACTGTGCTCAAGCCATTGATGAGAAGTTCTTTATCTGATCATTTCTTGCATGCTATAAATGTTACTTAGCATATGAAAAGTGTTATTTTAGTTTAGTTTTTATAGAAATATAAATAAATTAGTTTGAGGGCCAGCACAAAATTTACACAGTCTACATATGGTCATCAGCTTTTCCCCTCTAAATGGTCATGAAACATGTATGTCTGTGTACAACAGCTACTCAAAACCTAAGCACAAGCGCACATCTTCACCATGATGGTAACAAAAAAAAAAAAAATGGTTGGATCAACAAGAATGAATTATGTTCAGGAAACATACACAGAATACGTCAAATGAAACTGGTGTGATCTCATTCAATTAGGATGAATTTCACTCATTAGTACAATTAACCTAGCTTAAGTTCAAATAAATCAGTTCAACTGTGTGGAAATAGGTGTCATAATTGAATTAAGTTAGAACAACAAGTTATTTTTTTGAGTGTACGTCACAATAGGGAAGAAAAGACTATCGCAACTTCCATTTCATGTGGACTTTAAAATGCTGCCTTAGATGGTAAACCACGCAGCTAGGTTTTGTAACAGAGCTGTGGTCTCTGCTAACTCTGACTGATTGCTCGAATTCCCCTCACTGTGTTCTTGTGTCTATCTTTCTCTTTGGCTTTTGCCTGCTTTTCCCCTTTTACGTGTAACGCACACTCCACCTCACCACTCTCTGCCGAACACGGCCTGCCGGTTCCCCTCACGAGGCATTTTTTTACCCCTCACCTTCATTATCACTTGTTTAAAACATTTACTAGGTATTGAATATTTGATGCAGATTAATATTTCACTGCAGGAGTGCCGTCAGGAGAGCGAATAACCAAAAGAGCTGAGAGCAGAGCAGACATTTACGATTCACCACCACGGCTTCCTCTTCCTCTCAGACGTGGCATGAGCGAATCTTTGCCCCGAGGCAACAAACATCACATGCGGACCACTGAGTCATACAAGGAGCAGTGGTTAGAGAGAAAGACTGAGGGAGAAATCAGGGAATGATAGACTTTTTCATCATTACAAGAATTTTGTTAATGAACCTTAGGCCGAAACATATTCACACAAATACGCAATGCTGACGCTGTTTCTTGACCGACACATTATAGACGTGTGGTCCCATACATGCATAAGTCTGGCAATATTTTTTAATGTTTTTGAAAGAAATCTCTTCTGCTCACCAAGGCTGCATTTATTTGATCAAAATACAGTAAAAACAGTAATATTGTGAAATATTGTTGCAATTTAAAATAACAGTTCTCAATTGTGTTAAATTTTAAAGAGCAATTTATTCCTGTGACCATTACTCCAGTCTTCAGTGTCGCGTGATCCTTCAGAAATCATTCTAATATGCTGATTTGATGCTAAAAGAAACATTTCTTATTATTATCAATGATGAATCCATGATAACTTCAGGATTCTTTGGCTACGTTCACAGTGCGTCATAATGCTCAATTACGACTTTTGCTCAGATCAGATTTTTTGTATCTGATCACATTTTAAAAGCGGCCAATATCAGATTTCCAGTATGAACAGATCATGGTTCTGAACTGACCTGCATGTGCAAAAGAACGATACAAACGGGGTTGCCAGGTTTTTACCACAAAATTGCTTCTCAAAACTTGTCCAAAAACAGGTTCAATATTGTGTTAGTGAGGTCGCTTCAACCCACGGAGCTGCAAAACAATCCGCGGCAACAGTGAAAAAATAACCCAATTCTGCGGGAAAATCGCGGACTTGGCAACACACAGAGCGCGCTGTCATATGCAAGTAACCATTAAAGTAAGCGATTACGCATTTATTTATAGTGTGATCTGCTGCAGAAGCCAACGAAATTATGCACAAATATGAAAACTAAAGACAATGATGTGACAAAAGATCGTTTTATGATAAGGGCCCTTATGTTTTGCTTGTATTAGAGAGCTGTCTCTAATACTTACAAGTTCTGACCAAGCGTGCCACACCTGGAAAGTGAAGTGTCTGGATCGCCCACAGTTGGCTAGAAGCAGTATAGGTCATAACCCCACCCTCTCCATGAATTCCAATGGGATGTGAGACAAACTAAACAATTAAATTATACTTCAAATATTTTTTCCAAAGACAATTTCTGTTTTTATCACGCTGACGTTTGTTCAAGCATTCGTTCTTTAAAGGTGCCATCAAACGTTTTTTTACAAGATGTAATATAAGTCTAAGGTGTCCACTGAATGTGTCTGTGAAGTTTCAGCTCAAAATACCCCATAGATTTTTTTTAAATAATTTTTTTAACTGCCTATTTTGAGGCATAATTAGAAATGCGCCGATTCATTCTGCGGCCCCTTTAAATGTTCGCACTCTCCGCCCCCGGAGCTTGCGCTTGCCTTTAACAGCATAAATAAAGTTCACACAGCTAATATAACCCTTAAAATGAATCTTTACAAAGTGTTCGTCATGCATGTGTCGGATTATTGTAAATTGTATTTATTTGGATGTTATTTGGATGTACATTTGATTCTGAACGAGTTTGAGCTAACATTACACACTGTTGGAGAGATTTATGAAGAATTAAGTTGTGTTTATGAATTATACAGACTGCAAATGTTTAAAAAATGAAAATAGCGACGGCTCTTGTCTCCTTGAATACAGTAAGAAACGATGGTAACTTTAACCACATTTAACAGTACATTAGCAACATGCTAACAAAACATTTAGAAAGACAGTTTACAAATATCAGTAAAAATATCATGTTATCATGGATCATGTCAGTTATTATTGCTCCATCTGCCATCTTTCGCTATTGTTCTTGCTTGCTTACCTAGTCTGATGATTCAGCTGTGCACAGATCCAGACATTAATACTGGCTGCCCTTGTCTAATGCCTTGAACATGGGCTGGCATATGCAAATATTGGGGGCGTTCACCCCGACTGTTGCGTAACAGTCGGTGTTATGTTGAGATTCGCCTGTTCTTCGGAGGTCTTTTCAACAAATGAGATTTGAGGAAGAATGAGGAAACAATGGAGTTTGAGACTCACTGTATGTCATTTCCATGTTATTCAACTATGCCAATATAAATTCAATTTTTAATTCTAGGGCACCTTTAAGAGTTTGTTATTTGATGCTATAAAAACGGGGGTGTGACATCATGATTGACAGCTGAGATTGACAGCTTCAGTGAATGAAGTACTCACTGAGGCACCAATGGACTTTTGTTCTGGATCTTCGCAGGGTGGCTGGAGCTTTAACTATAATTTCTACATTTCCAAAATTGTTTATTTCATACCGACATAATGAGTTGTTCTGATTTTGGGCGGGACATTGATATCGCGGCTCCACTTCTCACTACTGCACAGATTTCAGCTCCAAGTTCACTGCATGCAGACTTGACACTCGATGTCAGCGCCATATTGGCACACTGGCACCTGCAGTTACTACGATGGAAGAGAGTGAAGGTGCGTTGACCATCTTTTTTTACAGTTTATGGTTCTGACACATCACTGCCCTTCTACTGACTACCTTTCCTAACTGTCTTGATAACATTGGGTATGTAAAATCTTTGAATAGACTCCCATGAGCACAGAATCGTGACGAATGTTGATCTCGAGTGACGTAAAAACCTCATGAATTCCGATATGACTGTTCAAACTGCGGTCGCGTTACAAAACATCTGACCTGTATCGGATTTAGTACCACATATGGAAGTGGCACCCCACCTATGTTAGGATTACTGGTGGTTAGTAAAAAAGACTGTTTTTGTGTTGAAATACGATAATGTTTGTAAAATTTCTCATTCATTTAACCCGTCATTTAAATACAGCATAACACAGAAGTTTTGATAACCTTTTCTTTCATATTGTGATGTATATCTGAATGAAACGGCTTCTCAAACAAGAAAAAATGTAGGGCGGGACTTGATTTTGTCCTTCAGGAATTGTTTAGATGGTTGGGTCTTGCTATTGGTGGATCTCATGTGAGTGACAGGTTGCCCCGCCCTCACACCTGTAAACACATTATCAGAAGAGAAGAGAAGAGAAGAGAAGAGAAGAGAAGAGAAGAGAAGAGAAGAGAAGAGAAGAGAAAAGAAAATTGAAATATACCATTAAAAAAGCAAGAACTGTCCATTTTGATTACATTGTGACTTTAAAGGCCCTCAGAGGATGTTGATATACCTGCAAAAATGCGCTTCCCCTGAGAAACCCCATATTTCTGAATGTATTTCGAATGTACCAGCCACAAGTCAATCTGTAAACAGTATCATTCAGTGTCTGTTTAAGTGACTATACCCTTTCGGGAGCTACTCTAGATAAATGACACATTTCCGATTCAGCACGTGAAGCGCTGCGGATGAGGGTGAAAAGGAATGTCGTGTCTGGCCACGAGCGGAGCTGGGCTGAAATGAGGCAGTCTGTCACACTCTCCCCCAGCACTCGCTACCTAATACAAATCTCTCTCCCTGAGGCTTTGGACAATGAGAGGCAGGAGCAGGTCTTATTCTCTGCTCCGTCCCCTCTGGAATCTGATTAGGCTGCTGTATATGGACTCCAGGGGCCCCGAGCGCTCATATTGAGTCCTAAATGGAAGAGTCTGTCATTCCACCCCCTGTCACTCCACAACTGCATTTATTGGGGTAATGCAGCAGCCCGTCATACATTTGAACCGTTTATTAATATGATGCGAGAGCACCGTAAATATTAAATAAATGAAGTCTATGCATGTGTGTGAGGAGGTGTTGAAGGCGTCTAAAATAGAGAAATGGGCCTGTGGGTTTGCAGTCAATTCAGCAGTCAATAGCAATACCAGTAAAATTTCGGCAATACCAGTAAAACAACAGCAAAAGTGATTGAAAGTAATATATTTAAAAATTCAATTTAAAAGTTACAATTCATTATGTAATTTATAGTGATATAAAAATGTGTATAAAGACAATCCTGATGCAAATTAATAATGTTAATATGATATTAATGTAAAATGTTAATATAAATGATAATGTAAAATAATATTTAAATATTTTAAATGTATATATTTAAATGTAAGCAAAATACTAAAATATTTAGTAACTGTTCAAGTAAACTATTAAATATTGTATATTTAATATAACACTTCAAACTAAATAATAATGTAATATAACTAGTAAAATTATGTAAAATAATATTATTTGTTAAATGATATATAATATTAAAAATGTAAGCTGAAATTCTGAAATATTGTACTTGTAAAATAAGTTTTACAAGTAATTGTTCAAGTAAAATATTAAATATTTATTATTATATAATATGTAATATTATTCATACTAATTAAATAAAAGGAAAACCTGATTATAAGCAACAGAACAAGTAATATTGTCAATATGTTTATTACAATGTAAAAAACTATTGTCATGATTTATCACATTTTTTCTTTTGTCAAATTAACTTAGATAATAATATGGTTCAGATAACATAATATCTTGAGTTTCTGTTGATTAAACCAATCACCTTCATTGTATTAACTCAAATTTTTAATTTCAATGAACTCAAAACCAGGAAACTTACTTTTTTTAAGTTAAACCAACTATTCTTTGTTTACAGTGTAACAACATAAACAACAGCAGATCTACTAGGTCCAATATTTTAACACATCTGACTGTGTTCACACAAATGCCTCACCAAAATTTGCATTTACTAGAAGTGAATTAAATAGAAGTGCATTTGACAGACCACGCACGCATGTAAGCCTTCAGACTCTGACTACAACAATACCGCAGTAAAACTGCTATCATTACATCTTAAGCTATAGCAAGCTAATAATCTGACAAACTGAGGCACTCTGAAAACCTGTGCACGCTTCATATCTAATAGCACTCTTCTTCGTTCCCTTACTTGGGTGACATTCAACCTTTTTGCAGACCTCCCAAAAACCCAAAACGTGACTAGCATCAGGAGACCCGAAAAGCACAACGTCTAAAGCCTTTATCCAATACTAAAACATCTTCCTTTATCTTCTTCTTCGGTTCTTGGAGGATACAACATGAAAAGACATTATTATGATTTAATTTCCCACTGGTACAGGAAGCTCCTCTTTTTCCCCTCACACTCACACAACCAACTCAGCTCTTGTCCACTTCTCTCATTCTGTCTGTAATACTCTCTATTGAGTCTCACGCACCATCAGCTGTACTGAAGGCAGTGCAGGATAACCAGGTACAAGGATGCAGGACAGTCGGGCTTAGACTATGATTGCTGGATACGGGTGACTTTTGATGCAATATTGAAACATAAGAGTTTTAAAAAATAATGCATATGTTAGGAATTATTTTTCCAGCCTAAGGTGGTTATCTGGTTTCCTAACTTGGCTAAACTGTTATGACGGATTGTTGTGTTTTTAATAGGGTTTTGGGCACATTTCAGCCGGTCAACCAGCAAGACCAGCTAAACCAACATACACCAGTTAAAACCAGCAAAATGCCTGATTATTTCATCAGGATTATGAAATTAATTTTTCAGTATTACTGGAGCTAAAACTATAAAAGACTGTACTGTAGCTGCAGCCTCAAACATGCACAAAGGTCAAAAGTCATGTTTTTTAATCATCATATGTAGCTTAAAATGCCATAAGATGCCTGAAAAAAAAAAAAAAAAAAAAAAAAAAACACCCATCACAAACAGTTTGTAATGATCCATTTTGAGAGTTATATTTACTGTGTGAGCTTCTCCTGTTTTGTTTATGCCTCGTTGTATTGGAATCACGAGCTTTGGGGTGGGGAGCACAAGCTCATTTGCATTTAAAGGCACACACACCAAATCAGTGCATTTTTATAATACTTTGAATGTTGTGATCCTATCAGACTTATGATAGCAACCTGAGTCGTAACAAAGCACTGTTCGCCAGAGGAGAACTGGCCCCCCGACTAAGCCTGGTTTCTCCCAAGGTTTTTTTCTTTCCATTTGAACATCTATTTGCCATTTGTTTGCCACCTGATGTCACCTGATGGAGTTTGGGTTCCTTGCCGCTGTCGCCTTTGGCTTGCTTAGTTGGGGACACTTGACATTTGATATTCAATAGTATTCTTGACATTTATTCAACAGTGCTTCTGATCTGCCTGCACTGACACTATTATTTAAGAGCTGCTGTGCAGCCAAATTATGTACCAGTTATCAATGTAAAGCTGCTATGACACAATCTGCATTGTAAAAAGCGCTATAGAAATAAAGGTGACTTGACTTGACTTTTTCTCCTACCCAAAAATAGGCAATTAAATCATGGCATAATAAAAATCCATGGGGTATTTTGAGCTGAAAATTCACAGACACGTTCTGGGGACACCCGAGACTTATATTACATCTTGTAAAAAGGGGCATAATAGGTCACCTTTAAAACATTTACATTGTGTGTTTGCATTGAAGAAAGAAATTCATACATGGTCAGAACAACATAAGAGGTAAGTAAATGATTTTGTATGAATTCCTGTTATGCTTTAAAGCCTACTGTATCATTTTAAATACACAAAAGGCCACTAAACTGTCAACATGATCAAAACTTTGCTGAAAAAACTGTTGCACACAATCTACTACATACCTTCTCTCGTCTGACTGATAGTTTATACTTTTTGGCAAGTAAAAGGCCTTTTAGTATAATTGTAAAAACATTCCCCTTCAGCTCATTGGTTTACATGTCAATTTGCTGTGAAATCTTTACAGATTTTTTTATAAAATAATCATAAGAAAAAATTATATATTGTTAGCAATAATTCAAGACAAACACTTACTGACATCATTTTCCAGAAATATCACGTTAAAATGTGAGTATCAGATTTGTTCATCTATCAATAATCAATGTATTCATTGCATTATGTTTGTCCATCCACAATAAAACTACAGAGCTTTGATCATGAAACTAAGCATTAAAATATCATCTTACTAAGACATATTATTGGCAGATATAGAGTGATGAGTGATGTTTATATGCATTTTATGCAAGTATCTGCTATACTGTTATAAAGATCTCATTGATTTGCATTACAGACATCAGAATTTCATCTTACTGTTTGACCATATAAATATCAACATCATCACCAAATCAGTTTGGGCCTCTGAATAATGTTTTTTTCCTCCTCAAGTATGAGCGGAGCTCCATATTCTCACTTTATTGTACAAAATGAGCCATAAAAGCCTGATGAATATGTCACACGCAAATGTTTTGTTTTTAGATTTTGTCTAAAAGTTCAATATACTGTTACATTAAAAAAAAAAAAAGCTTTTTCAGACTATCATTTCATATGCAGGTTTTACAGGGTTAATCCATTATCCCACTCGTAGAGCCGCTCGTGCCTAAGTCTTCTGCCGTGGTAAGCCGGTGCGGCCCTTTCTGACACTGTGCGTTGTTGGTAAAGTGCCTAACTGACAGGAAACCCCAACACTCACACACAACATTAATATTTAGATCACCCTCTGGGAAGACACAAGGAGAAAATATCTAGCCTGTAATCTCTCTAAATTTATCCCTTCCATCTCCCGCTTTCTTCCTCCATACCTGCATCTCTGTCGCTGGCTCTTGAAGCACAGGTTTGCTTTCATTTCCCCCCACAGATGGAGTCGCACTCAGACTTGGACGTGTTCCTTTTTTGTCTCTCTCTTTCTTCCTTGGATATAGGCAGGGACCTGGCAACTCTCTATACCTCTCCGTCTCTCTCTCTGCTCATCTGTTTCTGTGCTTTTGAGTTAACAGACACGGATCCCTGTCCTCAATGCTCGGCTGCCATCACTCACCATACTAAACAATTTCCTTTCTGTTAACAGACTGACTCCAGTTCTGAAATGTCCAACATATGTGCACCTGGTGCTGTGATATAGTTTGGGTGTGAACAAAGACATGCCTTCTTTCCAGAAGAGGGCGGAGCTTTAACAGCTCAACAACAACAAAGCTGGAGAATCTCACGCAGCCAAAATGAGGATTGTCAGTAACGGTGTTCAGCCTTACATTGTTCAAACCGGAGTCGACACTGATGGAGAGACTCAGGAAGAAGTTACAACTTTTAGAATGAAACTGGACGTTTCTGAATGGTTAGTGGATAAATGTATGTAGTTGCTGTGGAGTTGATTCAACTCATCCACTAGCATGTGCCGTCATGTTCATCTTTTGTGCAAATCCAGCGTTGAATTGACCCTCGTTTGTGAAGCAGTCAACAACTCTTCCTCTTCTCTAAAGCAGCCCAACATGGCTTCATCCCCTTTATTGCATGTTCCCGGGCCAGGGTTTATGTAAATCTTGGGGTTAGTGATGTCACCAACTCAGGAAGAAGCTTGTTGTATTACTATTTATATTCATATTCATATCCATTTTATAGCTCTATACTCTTATACTTTATCTCAACAACTGACTCATTTAGGTCTTTTTTATTTCTCCCAAGGAATTTTAGAAAAAACATCTGAGACAAAGTTATTTCAATAAAACAAAACTAAGAAACTCTATTAAGTTTTCTTTAAATAAGCCCAGATATTAGCTTGGCAAAGTGTAACTGCTTTTATCTTTGAGGTCAACATGAAAGCAAAATTGATGTTCTAAGCACATGATTCAGGTCTTATTGTGCAGGATCATACTTTTTAACCAGTCTTCTCCAACAACACCGAATTTCATTCTAGTAAATTACGACCATATTTCACAATCAAATCCAATCCCAATGGATAAAATCAAGATCTTTGTTCTACTGAACCAAAAAAAAAACATCACATTAATGAAGATAAATGGGTTGCAAACTGAGTTTTACATTGACTTTAATGCTCTTGTAAGAGTCTTCAGTGACTCCACCCCCTTCCTAATTTAAACAAACCACATTCGCCTTTATATATGTGTGCGTGCAAGAGTTTGTGACTCTAGCTCTCCTCTGGGAGTGTTATTCACACCTTCATTCTGGGCTGGAGTAGATGAAAATGTGTGCTGACGTGGGCCGTTGTTATTGATTTTGGTAGACCTTGTGCAGTGGGGGAGGTTACATAAGCCCAGGCAATTATACCTTGGGCTCGTGGGGAGAAGAAACATCCTGAATGTCCACCTGGATCTTCCTCAGTCCTCTGAACACTGATTCATATGCCTGGAGGTTTCGGCCATGACAGAAAGCACCCAGCTGATCAGGTCTGCCTGCTAGTCCTGATGATTTCTGTTTGGTTGTGACATAATAGATGTTGTATTCTTTTAAAAAGCCCCTATTTTAAAGGATCCTAATTTTGTTTTGATGTTGCCTATAATAGGTTTACATGCATCCAAGGTCAAAAACCACTTTAATGTTCTCATAATATACATTGTACATCTCCTTATTTCTCAAAGATTCTGAAAATGGTTCATTCAAACATAAAGTCTCTCTAAACCCCTCCTTTCTGAGAGGCTACTCTGCTCTGATTGGTCAGACGGCCCAGTTTGTTGCGATTAGTCTACTGTTTACAGTGCGTGTCAGAAACGAAACACCTATTACCATTTCTGAATTCAAGCTCCGGGTCTTCCTCAACACTTGTACACAGTGATACGAACAGTAACAATGGTGTCAGTTTTACCATATCACTTCCAGAGAGAGTCTGTATACAAAGTGAATTTGCTATGGCAGCACAGAAAACAGCATCTTCTCAACATGTCAACCACGAACCAAACTCTTCCAGTCTCAGCTACAACTACAGTGTTTGAGGACGAGGAAAAGTAGACGTCAATCACTGGCAACCAATGAAGATCACAGACGGGCATTATGCAAATCTGTTTCATTGTATGTTTGTAACAGGAAATGAGACTTGCAATTGCTGACGACAGATTTCAGCAATTTGTTAACATTGATGAATGCATGAACTAACAATGAGTAAATATATTTTACAGCATTTATTAAAAATGTTCATATTCATGTAAGTTCACAGTGAATTAAGTTAACATACAACTTTGATTTTAAAAATGTATTAGTAAATGATGACATTAATAATCATAAAGATTAATAAATGCTGTTGAAGTCATTGTTACTTCTTGTTAACTAATGTTGACAAATGAGACCTTATCGTTTAGTGTTACCAAAATAAGTTGTAAAGTCAATGTAGTACCCTATATATTACTTTGGTGAACTACCACTGCTTTCCAGTTACTAATTTTTTTAGTATTTAGTCTCACATAGACAGATTTTCAACATATGAACCACAATGCAGCGTTTTCTGGCCAAAAATTGTTCACTTTAAGACAGGAACAGACTGTCTGACCGATATGTAAATCGACTTGTACGTGATGCTTAGGTGCAGGTAAATCTGAAATCAGATACAACCCTAAAAGTGCAGCCGAATATAAAGACACGCTCAAGGACACTTGGCTTGTTTACTTGCTGCTGTCTCAAACAAAAACTGTTAAATATCTTTCAAAGATGTGATGGTATAAACCTCTCAAACTTTGCCAAATACAGATATGTCTTTCTTGGAAGGCCTGATAGTAGCAGACTGGGAACTTGTAAACATGATATTGTTTCCAAGTGAACTGAGACAGACAGTTCTTTTAGCATTGTCTTGCTTCTACCAAATGAAAGATACAATTGTGTCAAATGACTATAGACTTTGACAACCTGTGATGATGAAAGTCTGCAACGCAAAAAAAAAAAAAATCTTAATCTCAATCAGTATATTTGTTTTTAAATCTAAACATCCTTCAAACTAAATAAATAAACTTACTATAGGATTACTAATATATAAATATAATATGCACTACTGGTCATACGTTTGTGGGCAGTAATATTTCATTTCATTTAATGCTGAATAAAACTAAGAATTTCTTTTGAAACAAAAATAAATTAATATTCAGCATTACATGGAAAAAATAGCATTGATCAAAAGTAAAGACATTCATAATATCTTTACTATGAAAGATTTATATTTTAAATAAATAATGTTCTTTTGAACTTTCTATTTATCCCAAACCAGTAGTTTTGCTAATAAAGATTACTTTTTATTGTATTTGTGATCAAATAAATGCTATACTGTATATGTTATATGTGTATGTCAATATATATGTTATTTTGATATTCTTTTCTGTTTCCTTTAGTTCCTGTTTCCCTGCTCTATTTAGTTTCAGTTTCTTTGGTTTCTGATTATGTCCCTGTTTGTTTCTGTGATTAATTATCATCAGCTGTAACCTGTTTAGTTCCCGATTATCTCCATATTCTCTCTGTTCAGTTAAAACCAGCGGCTCGTTACGACACACAATAAGAGTCGAAAAAACTTACATAGACAAATCCAAATGAAACCCTGCGGCTCGTGACGACACATTAATGTCCTAAGACACGAAACGATCGGTTTGTGCGAGAAACCGAACATTATTTATATGATTTTTACCTCTAATACACCACTATGTCCAACTCCGTTCAGCTTCCTGTTAGTGAGGTCAAAAAACGCGTTGTGATGACGGAAGTGATGTCTCGCCCATATACTTCAATGAGCGCGAGACATCACTTCCATTGTCAGAGCGTGATCAGACCTCACTAGCCGGAAGCTGAACGGAGTTGGGCATAGTTGTGTATTAGAGGTAAAAAATGATATAAATACTGTTCGGTTTCTCGCACAAACCGATCGTTTCGTGTCTTAGGACATTAATGTGTCGTCACGAGCCGCAGGGTTTCATTTGGATTTGTCTATGTAAGTTTTTTCGACTCTTATTGTTCAAGTTCCCAATCACTGCTATTATTTGACTGACAGATGGCAGCGGTTGCAGTTAAAAACCATAATTTGCGTTCGACTGAAGAAAAAAAGTCCTCTACATCTTGGATGCACTGGGTAAGCGGATAAACATCAAATTTTCATTTTTGGGTGAACTATCCCTTTAACGCATGTGATTAAAAATCCTTAACGCATTAAAATAATTTGACACATTTAACGTGAAAAATTACGGAAGCATGCGAAATTGCTTCATAACGTAATTTACGTCACGCAGTTAGATGATCTTAAAGGTGCCCTAGAATTAAAAATTTAATTTACCTTGGCATAGTTAAATAACAAGAGTTCAGTACATGGAAATGACATACAGTGAGTCTCAAACTCCATTGTTTCAGAATTAACGTCTGGAGCAGCCCAGCCGAATCATCAGACTAGGTAAGCAAGCAAGGGTCGGCACAGCATAAATCGGCTCATATTTAATGATGCCCCAAAATAGGCAGTTAAAAAAATTAATAAAAAAAAAAATCTATGGGGTATTTTGAGCTGAAACTTCACAGACACATTCAGGGGACACCTTAGACTTATATTACATCTTGTAAAAAAAACGTTCGATGGCACCTTTAAAGTCCATGCTGATTATATTTCAGAGATGGCAGAGAGAATTATTCATTCCAGTGTCTGTTTCGCTTTGAAACACAAACTCTCTGTCATATTCTTTGTATCTGAAAGAGCGCGAGCCCTCTCGCATGGCGCTGTCCCTGTCCGAACTGAACGTCGAAACCACTCTGTGGCCAGATGATATGAAAACTATGTTTCTCGGCTGGATAAAGCAAACCAGCTTCTTGCTATGAAAGTTTTGATGGATGAGGATTGCAATCAAAGTAAAGACGATTGTGGTGATGCACAGAAGCACGCAAGAGTCTGTTATATTGATGCGCAAACAAATCATGTACGAGCGCTCTCAACGCACCGATCACACATTGTATTTATGCACAGACACATTTTAGTACATTCACGTTGTTTTCACACACATTCAGGATAATGTTTGGATTTGTCCTGTGAATGTTGCTGCGTACTTTAGTATATTTGCAGGTCAAGGCGGTTGGTTTAGGTTTTTTTGGCATCTCCATGTGGTCCTGTTCAGTATCGCAACTGTAAACAAGCTCTTTGCTGTTGCACATACTATACACTGTGAATTCTGAAATGTTTTTTTGCTGTGATTTTTTATGGGTGCTTTGGTGTAGCCTACATAAATGTATGAATTATATGAAATCATATTATTTGGTTATTTGGTGTCCTTTTGGAGTCTGCAAGTGTCCTTTTTTGGAAAGACATCTAAATTTACCTTGAAAAAAGCTGAAAAATACAGTTTTTACACACGTTACACACTTCAATCTGATGGGGTTTTTTTTGCTGGATATAGGCAATTATGGCAAAAATGACGTGTTAAACAAGATAAATGGTGTATGCTTAATTTCACAATAAGTGTGCGATTAATTGCAAATTTAAACAATTTAAAAAAAAATATCTATTGACAGCCCTAATTTATATATTGGCACACTTAGGGCCTCTTAGTACCAATCGAGCATCGTTTAAACACCACATTCTACCTGAGTATTGTTGCTGACCACAGTGGATCATCTTCTGATGGATACTTTCAGCAGGATAACGCACCACAAAGCTCAGATCATCTCAAACTGGTTTCTTGAACATGTTCACTAGACTCAAATGTCCTCCACAGTCACCAGATCTCAATCCAATAGAGCAGTTTTGGGATGTGGAGGAACGGGAGATTCACATCATGGAGGTGCAGCGACAAATCTGCACAACTGTGTGATGCTGTCATGGCAATATGGACCAAAATCTCTGAGGAATGTTTCCAGCACCTCGTTGAATCTCTGCCATGAGGAATTAAGGCAGTTTTGAAGGAAAAAGGGGGTAAAGTGGCCAATGAGTGTTTATGTTCAGTCGAGAACCTGCTTGTGCTTTTGAGAACAAGTATTATTCACCAGGAAATTAAAAACTAATAGTATGGCTCACCTTTAACTCTCAGGGGTCAGTGGTCACACCGGATATACCACCTCAAATCTGTCTTCTTTTATTTGTGTACACTCACAGTAAGAAGAAAATGTCGTGCTTTTTGCAAAATAAAGAAAACTCAACAGACTGTTTAGCAAGGACAACTGAACTTTTACCAATTAAATGGCTTCCCACAAGCTCACCTAAAATGCATTACAATTCATTTAAAAAAACCTTCCATGGCATGACTTTCACCTAGGCGTATGTAGAGTGTAGTTGTGCAAATACTCAGAAAACATGTATTTCTGCACATAAACAAATAGCTGTCTTACCTGTATATGATACAGGCGCAGTCTCTGCAGGTGCCGCAGTTCTCAATATCCTGTCCGGTTCGGTATGAGTGTCTTCTGAAACACACAAAAAACCAATAACCTGGGGTTTTTAAAATTATGAGCATGTCATTACAGAAGGCGGCCTACTGATGAGAGTTAACATTCATGTTATCAGTGACAGACAACATGGATTGTTTATAGCACAAGCCTGTTAAATTGTAAAGTATGTTTGAATCAATCAAACACCGCTGCGGTTAAGCCACGTGTGTTCGTGGCATCTTTGATGAATGACTCTTCTGAGTGTCTGACAGTTATGTAAGAGTGAGTCAGAGCTAAGAGGACTATACTATCATTCTGCTTAATTAAAAACACTGTCGTTTGTGTGTTTATATATTGTGAACGTGAGACAGCAGGCATATTTGGAGAACAGAGAGTTTACAATATGTATATATGGAATGTGCATGCAGGTATTACAGACCTCTTCAGGAAATCAACCCACAAATGGATTAGTTATAGTTGTCTCTGCACATTATGCTGGGAGAAAGTATATTAGTATTGAAAGGATTACCAACTTCACCTTTAAGAGCTCTTCGTTTTATAATATCTTACAGCAATGCATATGATTTCACACAGACGCAAGGTTCTGATAAAATAAAAGTGAGTCATCTCTGTGTTTAAGGTGACTATATGCACGCATGTATACGGTGTCACGTACGGCGCCCGAGTCTCACGTGGGATAACAATGCTAGCCTGATTTAGCAGCTTGGCACAATGGGGACTAATTACACATCACAGATTTCCGGAATCTTCCTCCTCTCCTCTCGGCTTCTGGAATTAAAGAGCTGATGGTAATCCTGAGGCACTCGAGCAGCGCTTAAATAATCCACAGATGGGAATCAATCATAGAGAGGGTTTATGTGAAGATCTTTCATCTATTTTTTACCAAACATGCTTTATATTTATAGAAACGCCTGCACTTTACACAAAACATCTATCGTTCTACTAAAAGAAAATAATAATCTGAAAACAATGCAGATCAATCAATCAATCAATCTATCTTGTGTTAACTGCACAAGTGACAGCTTCAACATCAAAGTAAAATGTTTTTAAAGGTCATCAGTCTAGCTCTCTCCTTTTCTCACATGCAAACACTTACACACACATACACACAATCAAGCCAACAGTCTCATTAAAAGCCGTTTAAAGTCTCACCTTAATTCGTTCACAGGGGGACAGCCCAGTCATTTGTCATTACCACAACAAAGCTCCTGTGTGTTTCCGTGTGTGTGTGTGTGTGTGAGAGAGAGTGTTTATCTATTCTCATAATGCGAAAGAAGCCAAAATAAAAGACGAATGTGGTGATATAATCAATAGCCATGACAATTTAATTCCTCAGAAGCTGTGACCTTTTGAACTGAAAATAACAAACAAAAGATCAACTATGTCAATGAATCATAATAAGCAGAGCTATTGCTCATTAAAGGTTAACAATGAGTTTGTTTTGTCATGGCCACGACATATTAATTCGTGGAAACATGATATGTCGCAATGTGAAGTCATGTCCTTGAGTTCCTGTGTTGAGGGAACAACATATTTTTCTAGTGGCCACGACTTTAATGCATAAACAATATAAAATAATACTATAATATAGTTTAATTTTTTTTTTTTTTTTAATTCCACACTTTTTTTGTCATGCAATTATCATGCGATTTACACTTCAATCCAGAAGGGGGCACATGTGGTAATGCAACACTGTTTGCTAACCACTACAACAGGAAAAAGCACAGAAGAACAAGAACAGATGAAAAACCAGTGTTTCAACCACAGAAAGACATCAATAACTCAGCTTGAGAATAATATCTAGCATAACATTTACCTCAGGCAAGTCATTTAGTGTCCACAGCATGTAAGTTCACTAGAGAAATGAACTCTAGAGTGGAGCATTTCACTAAATATATGGATTATATTAGCTTATATATTTATTAAATTAACTTTACCTGTTAGTGATGTCTTAATTATTTAATATATGTTTAAATAAATTTGATATGAAAACAAGTTAATAATTGTATTTAAAAAATGAATTAGCGTATTAATTTTATAATTACATTTAGAAGTTAATGAAAAACCTGCCTTATGTACAATTTACATGTTTATTTTTTCATTATTTGAGTCTTGATTATTATGTCTAAAAATAAATAGCAACTGAATTTAAAAGTAATGTGAAAGAAAAGGATCCCTGTATACAGCTTACAGCATAGCTGAGATAGATTTTTTTTACTCTCAAGAAAATGTTAATTATAATTGCATGTATTTAAAGAGAGAGATGCAATTTGTTCAATAAACCACTGTTCAGTTTAAAAAAGAAGAACAAAGAAGCAATTTTATGTTTAGTTTTCTCCCCCCTGCTGTACCAAACCTTAACTTCAATACCAAAGTACGTAATGAACTGTCATGTTTGTGTACCATTACACCCCTAAAATATATATGTTTTCCTCATGGGGGCCAAAAAAATGTACCCACAAGGACAAAAACTACTGGTATTACTGTCTTTTTGGGGAAATCTGGTACCTGAACCACACACGTTTGTTTTTGTGAATTGTGGGGACATTTTATAGGCGTAATGGTTTTTATACTGTACAAACTGTATTTTCTATCGCCCTACACCAACCCTACACCTAAACCTACCCATCACAGAAAACTGTGCACTTTCTCACAAAACTCATTCTATTTGATTTATAAGCCTTTTGAAAAATGGGGACATGGTGTAATGTCCTCATAAGTCACCCTCTCCTTGTAATACCCATGTCATAATACAAATTTATGTCACAAAAACACACACACACACACACACACACCTACACACACACACACACACACACACACACAGTATTAGGCACGCTTTACATCACAACAAATAACTAAAAATGGTCATCAGTCATCAAAAGTTTAAACAATCTGCAGTCACTGTATAATTCATTAAAGCAGCAATGTACACTATATTGCCAAAAGTTTTGGGACGCCTGCCTTTACATGCACATGAACTTTAATGACATCCTATTCTTAATCTGTAGCATTTAATATGAAGTTGGCCCACCCTTTGCAGCTATAACAGCTTCAACTCTTCTGGGAAGGCTTTCCACAAGGTTTAGGAGTGTGTTTATGGGAATTTTTGACCATTCTTCTAGAAGCATATTTGTTAGGTCAGGCAGTGATGTTGGCGAGAAGGTCTGGCTCACAGTCTCCGCTCTAATTCATCCCAAAGGTGTTCTATCGAGTTGAGGTCAGGACTCTGTGCAGGACAGTCAAGTTCCTCCACACCAAACTCACTCATCCATGTCTTTATGGACCTTGCTTTGTGCACTGGTGCGCAGTCATGTTGGAACAGGAAGGGGCCATCCCCAAACTGTTCCCACAAAGTTGGGAGCATGAAATTGTCCAAAATGTCTTGGTATGCTGAAGCATTAACCCTCAGGGGTCTGAGGATTTTTGGGGCCTTGGAGAAGTTTTGACATGCCCTGACATTTGTGCTGTTTTCATTTGTTCATAAACACATTAATGACACAAGTGTCATTACACTGTATTCAACACAAACTAGGCTACAATAATATGTGAGGAACATGTATGTACATGTTTGTGTTTTTGAGGGAATAACGTTTATGCATGTTTATTGAAAAAAACAAAAAACTTAAGTCACTGAAATAAAGCCAAAAAATATATATTAAATCTTTGTTCACAAGACTTCTGGGTATTTGAGGTTGTAGACTAGAGTTTTTGCTTCAAAATGAGGTAAAAATTATGCTGCCTGCTTGTTCATATAAAACAATAGAGAGACTTAAATTTTCTAAAACATCTTTGGTCAAGAAACACAGTATGCATGGATGCGTGATAATCATGAATAATGGATGATTCTCACCTGAGAAGACGAAAGAATTGCATAAAGAGCTCTAATGAGCTGCATAAATAATGAGCTCTTTCAGTCAGGTAGGCTGTGAAAAAACCCTCTGTGATCATGTCTCAAATCTCATCATGGTGTAAATCAAACATACAGAAAAAATAGCAATACTGTGAAATATTACTACAATTTAAAATAATGGTATTCTATTATATTCTTTAAAATATAATGTATTTCTGTGATGCAAAGTGTCTGAACAATTATGTTACCTCTATGGCATTTCATATAGGCTTTTAGCGTAAAAGCATGCACATTTGGAGAAATACTGATGGATTCTCATATGTTTGTCAATTTTCTATACAGAGGAGTAATATTCAGGATTTATAGTCATTACTATGAGTGCTGGATACTGTGTTTTGAATCCATACTCACAGCCAGAGGGCGCTCTGTACACCTTTAGTCCACAAATGCCTGAGCACTGAAGAAGAATAGGCAATCCAGGAAATAACTGAACTAACAGAGGCCAGAGATCGCTAACTATGGCTATTCAAAACACTTTTCAAGACAATAAATACACGATTGAGACGATGAATGCATGTATTGCTTCTGAATTTGCGTCTGAATAGCGCGCGCTCCGTGGGCGTGGCCGCATTAGCGGATAATGAGCTGAATCACGGATTTCTGACATGGCTCTCTTTTCATACAGATTACATAAACACAGAATGTTTGTTTTCGATTTGACTTACACGATTTAAAACCTGACATTCCAGCGTTTTTTTAGACATAAGTCTAATTTTTTTGTCATTAGTATTCACTAAGTTACAGTTCATTTTCTGAGAACTATCAGATTGGACTTCGTTCAGAGGGAGACGAGAGATCACGCATCATGTTAGTTTTCTTTATTTTACAAAAAGCACAACATTCTGTTGTTACTCTGAGTGAACACAAATAAAAGAAGATATTCCACAGATAAAAATGGTGTATAACTCTTAATTGTATGTGCAACATTGACAGAGCATTTTGAGTCTCTTTCACACTGGTTAGAAAAAAAACGCTGTGATCACGCCGGCGTGACCGCCGACCCGAGAGTGTTAAGAGTTCCTTTCACTGGAACTAAGGGTTCAAGCCCAACCCCTGAAAAACAACCCCACACCATAATCCCCCTCCACCAAACTTTACACTTGGACCAATGCAGTCAGGCAAGTACTGTTCTCCTGGCAACCGCCAAACCCAGACTCATCCATCGGATTGCCAGACAGAGAAGCGTAATTCATCACTCCAGAGAACATGTATCCACTGCTCTAGAGTTCGGTACGACGCTTGAATTCACTGAGCCCCTGAGAGTGACCCATTCTTTCACAAATGTTTGTAGAAGCAGTCTGCATTCCTAGGTGTTTTATACACCTGTGGCCATGGAAGTGATTGAAACACCTGAATTCAATGATTTGGAGGAGTGTCCCAATACTTTTGGCAATATAGTGTATGTAGGGAGCAAACAAACATTGCAGCAATATTGTTCAACTTAAAATTATTTGTTCAGACAACTGTATTTAAATAGTTGGGACAACACTTGGAGTAATATAAAACTACACAAAAACAACAGAAAATATTCACTAAAAATGTCCACAAACTGGAAAAGTTTCTCTTTACAAAGTATCATTCCAATTTTTGCACAACTGACAATTTTGCGATATGAATCACTTTTCATGAAGTTTCTTTTTGCTCTGAAACAGGACAAATGCTCAATTAAGAAATGCAGTGACACCCGCCAAATGAGGCATGCAGGGGATTGATTAATGACATACTTCACAAGAACATCTGAAAATTACCTCAAGTGTTCTTAGATCCGTTCTCTGCGATGACCTTTCAGTGTTAATTACTCTGAGAGAGAGACGCTACAGGGATTTGTGTGTAAGGTTGAATGAATTATCTGTCTTTTCCTGGTTAACTGAATACAGCTGTAGAGCATAAAGTTACTGGTACTGGTGGTCAGTTGATTCGTACACTTCAAATTCAAAAGAGCTTTATTGACTACAGAACAAAATAACCAAAATAACCACAGAATGAAGTGACTTGCTTTAACAGGGACTTGAGACAAAAACTTAAAACCAACAAAAGAATAAAATTAAGTGAGAATTCATTTACACATCATAACCAGCACTCCACTCCACATGCTAAAGATTCCTGAATGCTTCTTTATAAAGAAGACTAATCATCTTTGATGGTGCACTGATCACTGCGATTGTAATGACACAAAATTATGCCATTATCCTCTTTCTGTTGTTTTCTGCCATATTGCTTCCATTATGAAGAATTTAGGCTCGCACGCATTCAGTAGAAGAATGCATTTTCATATTTCTTGTCTTTCCAGTGGTTAAAAGTAATTGATTTACCCAAGCAAAGATCTTTTCCTTGAACAGTAATTTGGTTTACATCTATCAAATCAAGAAACATGCATAACCTAAATGCATAATGATTGAGTTTTTATGCATTTATTTCTATAACAAGCAAAATAATTGTTCTGTTCACACTTGAACATTTGTCTTTACAAGCACAAACATATCGTTTTACTTTTTTCATGCATGTTAATTTGCCTGAGTAATGTCTAAACACGTAAGCGCTTCAAGCATTTCCAACTAAGAACGAAATGATGCATCTTCAAAAAATGAAGCAATTAAGTCTTTGTTTGAAATGCAACAGTGAATCTCTCCTGGGCAACCTCACAGAGTAAAACAAGCTTTCCAGATATTTCAGGCACGCTTTGAAGCTGACAGTTTATAAATAAGGGCCATCTATGAAGAAAGATGCCGATCCCAGCAGTTTATAAGTACAGGATCAAGGCAATGCCGTGTTACCCATCTCAAGTATACACAAATCAGATCATTATTGTTTGCAAGAAAAAGAAAAAGAAAAAAAAAAACCATTATGCTTCTAAAAACAGAAGCTCATGGATTACATCACAGCAAAAGTTTATGGACAACCCGGGAGGCAGCACAGTTTAGAAATGGACACGTCTGAGAGTTTTGGCAAGCGTATTTTTCTCTGCTCAACTGAGCCCCGGAGGAGACATGCTGTCAGCTTTGAAAAACATGCAGTCAACAAGCTGACTGTTGAGTGTGATGGACAGCAATGTAATGCCACCGATGTAGTGCATCAAAACTCTGGTGCTACACTTACTTTAGTTAAATGACATATACATTTGCCTTAGGGATATTGGGAAAGGCATTAGAAATAACATTCTATACTGTTCCAGACTGCTTTCTACAACAATGTATTGCATGTTATTTTTATGGTATATAAAAGCATGCATTTTGGGCTTTTTTGAAAGAGAAAATGCTATCATCACTCTGTGCCTTTGGTCGTCGTGCACTTTTCCAACATGACAATGTTCCTAAATACACATCTAAGGCCACTGTTGGATTTCTGAAAAAGAACAGGGTGAAAGTGATTCAGCGGTTCCTGATCTGAACTCAATCGAACACCTATAGGGAATTCTGTTGAGCATCACTCTCCATCCAGCATCCAGTCTCTAAAAGAGCTCATTGTTGAAGAATGGAAAAAGATAGATGTTGCCAACTTGTTCATTCCATGCCTAGAAGACTTGGTGATATCATTAAAAATCATGGAGGCCATACAAAGTACTAGATGTAGTAGTTTTTGTTGTGGGGTGTGCTCATTTTTGCATCACCCTAATTTGAGTAAAACTGAAAAATGTGTAATCTAAGTTATATTATTAACCTTACTTTCATGTTATAAGTTAAACAGATGTTATATTAAACTTAGTCTTGTCAACATTTTGGAAATAGTTTTTGTGTTCATTGAGATATTGTTTATATTGTTACTTTTCAAAGGGGATGTACTCATTTACGCTGAGCACTGTAGATAGGTGAAACCCCGCTTCCGCAGCAGAAATCAACACCTACTTCCTCATTGCAACATTAGCCCCATCCACTGGTGCAAAGATGTCAGCCAATCACAACAGTGGGCGTTTACACTGAAGTCTCACAGCAGACACGCCCCTTAAAACAGAGCGCTCTAATAATAGGGCTAAAATCAGGGTAGGAAAAAAGCCTTTTATTTCTAAATTATGAAAATTTTTGATGATGTAAAAAATTATACTAACATTATAAAACAATAAAACAAGGCAGTTCATGACCCCTTTAATGGGCTCTATTAGAACAGGTTTCATGCTTAAATGTTCAAAAAACACATTATTTTTCACATATTCTCCATTGTTGCAACACATCTCTTCCCAGTCTGTTAGTAACACTCTGTTTAGTTCCTGTCTCTCTGAAGTCCTTCCTTCCGAAAAACACAATGTGCTCTGATTGGTCGGCTGGATCAGTGCGTTGCTATTGGTCGAGTGTTTTTTTGTTATGTGTGGTTTCCAGCCAGTTGCCATGTGGTTGTTATGGGTGGTTGCTTACTGGTACAAGTCAAAAGAGCCCATCTTCAAGTCTCCATCACATTCTCACCTCTTTATATGGCTCAGGACCTATTATCATGTAAAGGATTTTTTTTTTTTTTTTTTTTCACCCATTTTATCATCTGCCTGGCATAAATCGCTTAGAAAAGTAATAACACCTGTCCTCAAGAAGATGCATGAATGTAGTCACAGCTAAAGGATGTTGTTAGTCACGATGCACAGCAGAGTCTGCAAACCTTTTAGCTGTGACTACATTCAAAACACTGCACAGCCTCAAGAGACTTCGTGCTTTTCTAAACTAAACATAGACTCATTGGAAATGCATGCCTCTACCTCAGTGTAGGGGAGTAACTATTGTAACGGTGTTACATAGTTTAATTACAAAATAACTAACCCTCAACCAAATCCTAATCCTGCCCTAACCTTATAGTAAGTAAATGTTGTTAATTAATATTACTCATTATTAAATAAATAATTACACTGTAACAATGACACCCTAAATAATTAATGTTACTTAGAAAGTTACTTTTTTTGTAAAAAGCTAAGACATGTTGAATAATATTAATTTGTTGCTTTGCCTGTTTTTGATTTGTTTCATGTTTCAGTAATTTAGGACACCGAATACAACACATACTTATTTGATAACTGTTTTATTTCCTATTTGGTTTTATGTATATGCTTTATTTTTTTAAGATTAACTGTTTTTATCAAGTCATTGTTAGATGCCAGTCTTTCCTGTTAAAACAGTATGATTCTTGTGATGATTTTAAATCTGTATTTAACCTCAGAACAAAAGTCTGATTTTGTGGTGGCTGTGCTTTAAAATTAAAATATTATATTCTTAATTCAAGTGATGTAGGATTTTGAAAGTCTGACAGTAATCAGTGTTAAGGATAACCATGCCTGGTTTAAATGTTTGAAAATTATTAACAGTTGAAAACATTCTCTAGAAATTTAGAAAAGTAATCAAAAAATAATTAAATATAATCAGTTACATTACTTTAATAAAGTAATTGAAATAGTTACACTACTAATTACTACTAATAACCTTCCCAAAACTGCGAAACAGCAAAAACTTACCTATACATACAGTTCACTAGTTTCCATCTGAAATGAACACTAGTGGCAGTAAAATGCCAACAACGTTCCTTTACACACAAATTATGATTACAGGGCAGATTGTGGATTAATAAAGCCTTATATTCATGCTGTTTCACATTATTGCACAATAATATGTCATGGAAATAGTTTCTGTACCAATTTTTTTTTATTTTTTAGTGTCAAGAAGCAACTGTCACCACACACATGTTTTTCCAGTGATCCTGGGTTGTCTAAAACTGTTGAGTATTAAAACTATTTTGAGCACAAATTTATGATAAAATTGTACTTTAAGCATTTTTTTTTTTCTTTTCTGATAGTATATACAGCTCATGAGAAAACAGCAAGAATACTTTGTAGATTTTATGGCTGGAATGGTACTGACCAATCAGTTGGACTGGAAATAGAAAACTGATTCCAATTCTGGAATCAGATACTTAAGATCTGGAATCGGATACTTGTTATAAAATTTTGATTCTTCTTATCAATTCCTGTGTGCACATTTTAATGTGATTTTAAATCTTTCAAACTCAAGATGCAAAAGAGAACTCAATTCTGTACTTGCACGCTGTTTTCTGTGAGCACACATCTTGAACTAGTGTTAATTTTGTCAGCATTTTTTAAATTTAGCCTTAGTCTTAGTCCTGTGTAAAATGTAACTTTTAGTTTTTATCATATTTAGTCAACCTTGTCCTGTTTTTTTTTTTTTTATTCAAGTTTTAGTCAACTAAATGTCTGAGCAATTTAGTCTAGTTTTAGTCAATGGAAACGTATACATTTTTGTCATATTTTGCTCAATTTTAATTGCAGTAATTGTTGTCGTTTTGAACATTTATTTTTACAGTTCATCAAAAGTTGCTCTTCTACCAATAATATATGCATGGTTTATTTGACCTCATCTAGTCTACAGATTTATTAAAAGCTATCAACTATAAGCTAAATAAAATTTTCAGATTATGGTGTCTCCGCAGAGAGTACGTGCAAATGATTGCCAGATTAACAAAAATAAAAATAAAAGTTTTTGATAAAGTTTTTGTTCTTTTAACTACATTTTATTCTCGTCTTTTTTCTTCAACAATATTGCATGTTGATATAGTCAGAGATACCGTTTAATGACCTTATTATCATCTCGTCATCGTCTCATCTTAGGGAAATTGACAAACATTTTTCGTCATAGATTTCGTTAAAGGAATTAACACCAGCTTTAATGGACAAATACACACCAAATTATGTAAAAATATTACAGTAAACAGTCGGTTAAGAGGAAAACATGTGTATCATTATATTGGATCCATGCATTAGGTCTTAAAGTGACAGCAACCTAATAAACCTGCTACCGTCTTTGTTTTTAATGTTAATCAAAGAACAAAAGATAAAGAATATCACTCATTGCTCTTGACTGAATCATTTTTGTAACTTTAATAACAATTAATATAGATTTTATTAATAAAAAGAAAACTATGCACTGTTTACTTGACTGTTTACTTGTGGTTAATAATGTTTGAAATGTATATTAGTAAGGCTAGTTGTTATTGCTGTGGTATTTTTGTTGAAACCATAGGCAAAAGGTCTTTGTGTAAGTGTTCTTTAGGCTGCTGATTTTTGTTCATGGTTTTCAGCTGCAACAGTTTTTTTTTTTTTTTTTTTTACCTTATTGGAATCGAAACTGGGAACTTGGAATTGATACAGTTCAAATGATACCCAACCCTATATCTATCTGTTTTGTAACAACACTACTGTGAACTGAAAGTGTGCACTAGACTGTAAGCAGCTCTTGGTGCAGAAACGAACTGGCCGCATGTTTACAGTCAGCAGCCCATGTGACAAGCATGCTAATGTAGCATCCTAATCTTATTCTTACTCACTGACTCTGGTCAATCCCTCTCTCCATCCTTCACTCACTCGTTCTGCCTCGTTTGTAAGAGTCAAATGAATGAGGAGTTCTCTGAAATAAATAGATGAGGTTGAGTATCAGTCTATCAGTAACAATCAGTGAATCATCAACCTCTGCACCTTTATTCAGTCAGCCGTGTAACAGCACATGTCAACCTGTTTACTTTCTGACTGATGTCAATATGATATTTACAGTGTGAATGACTTTAACGTCAATTTGAATGAGAAAAGGATAAACTGCAAAATCATTGCTGAAATGCTGTGCAAGTGTGGAAATCTAGATTCAACCTTTAAAAGAATGTTCCAGGTTAAATACCATTTAAGCCCTCAACAATAACAGTGGCATGTCGCAATTCCACGGAAGTTTGACTCGTCCTTGAGTGTGTAAAAGCAAACAAAGAAAACAGCAAATGTGCATTGTAAGGGCACAATTCTCAATGCGTTTTAGTTGTTCAGTCTGAAACAAGATAAATGCATTGGAAGCAAAAAAAAAAAAAAAAACATAACCAAACCAAAAACAAAACTGCATCCTCTCTTCTCAAGGACGCAGAAAATTCTGCCTTGTTTAGCATCAAATATTTGAGGCCGCACTAATGAATCGTCTCTTTGGAAGCCAAGAGACTCTCTAGCTAGTGTATCACAGTTAATGCTGTAAAGATTTTTAGTTATTCGCCATTTATCAGGTGCGTTTATTGAAAGCGGTGTGCAGAACACTAATTGCAGGGACCGTCCCCTTGGAACTAAGTGCATTGCTGTAGGGCACAATGGTTATTGACCACAGACCATAATCTCTGTGTAATCAAGTGACTGTTAATGTACTTTACTCCATGTTTTGGTGACCAAAAGCAGTGTAATGAAATCCTCTGGCGATGTGCTACAAAACAACTAACTAAACAAAATGGAAATGGATGGAACTTTCTTGGTGGCAGTTGTTGAGGGAGAAACGAGCATTAAACGGATGTCTTTGGGGCATGTGTGATTAATTACGGTGTCTTTACCGCCACAGCGGGAGCATCAGTGTGTGTTTGTTTGCCCCCTAAACCACACTAACTGTTGGATAAACATATGTCTCTGGAGTGATTTTTGCTTGGACATTTAACCTTGCATTTCACATTTCTGAATGCGCTGCAAGGTGCCAGTGACTGCTGTAAACAAATCATGATTTAAAAAAAAAAAAAAGATCTATGATTTATGGTGATAGAAGATTATTTCTCACAGGCATTGCGATGCTCACAATTTATCCACTTTGTTATCACATTACAATAGTCTCAAGTTTTTAATGTTGTATATGTCTATGTGGTGTTTGAATATGCTTTAAGACAAACCATGTGCAAATTCATAAGTCAACACCATTGCTGAGTATTTTCTCCTTAAAACTGCAGTGATCTAAAGACAATTTCAAAAACGCGGTTTAAAGGTTCCCTAGAACCAGTTTTAACAAGATGTAATATAAGTCTAAGGTGTCTCCTGATCGTGTCTGTGAAGTTTCAGCTCAAAATACCCCATAGATTTTTTTTTTATGAATTTTTTTAACTGCCTATTTTGAGCCATAATTATATATGCACCGATTCAGCGCGCGGCCCCTTTAAATCTCACGCTCCCCCTCCCCCGAGCTCTTGACTGCCTTAACCAGCATAACCAAACTTCACACGGCTAATATAACCCTCAAAATGGATCTTTACAAAGTGTTCGTCATTCATGCTGCATGCATGCATCGATTCATGTGAGTATAGTATTTATTTGGATGTTTACATTTGATTCTGAACGAGTTTGAAACATTACACACTGTTGGAGAGATTTATAAAGAATGAAGTTGTGTTTATGAATTATACAGTCTGCAAGTGTTTAAAAATGAAAATAGCGACGGCTCTTGTCTCCGTAAATACAGTAAGAAACGATGGTAACTTTAACCACATTTAACAGTACATTAGCAACATGCTAACGAAACATTTAGAAAGAAAATTTATAAATATCACTAAAAATATCATGTAATCATGGATCATGTCAGTTATTATTGCTCCATCTGCCATTTTTCGCTATTGTTCTTGCTTGCTTACCTAGTCTGATGATTCAGCTGTGCACAGATCCAGATGTTAATACTGGCTGCCCTTGTGTAATGCCTCGATCATGGGCTGGCATATGCAAATATTTGGGGCGTACATATTAATGATCCCGACTGTTACGTAACAGTCGGTATTATGTTGAGATTCACCTGTTTTTTCGGAAGTCTTTTAAACAAATGGGATTTACACAAGAAGGAGTGTACTGAACTCTTGTTATTTAACAATGCCGAGGTAAATAAAATGTTTCATTCGATGGCACCTTTAAAATCGCTGGTGTTTCTTACATCACAAGCTACCTTGTAACCAATCACGTTAACGTGTCAGCGGGCTTTAGCATATCATTAACTATGACCTCTCTCCCGATATATTTTTTTGTGATATGAAAAAATGGGTAGATTTAGCAATATAGCGTGTATGGTGTATATTACGATGTTATGATAGACTATATGTCTCTCTCCATTGACGTTAATGTGTTCAAAGCCTTTTGTAACGATACTGATTGTTAGAAGACAGCGGTCTGACTCTGACGTGGCGAACGGAACATGGTTTGTGTAACATTAGCAACACATTATTAGCTGTTTGATAACGTACTGTAGTCAAGCAAAAGGCTAATCATATTAACTACCATTATGTGTCTGACGTTGTAAAGCGCGATACCATTGTGCAGCGTAAGTAAGTTGACTGAGTGGAACTCTTGAGCTTGCGCGAGTCAGTGGAGGCGGAGCTAATTAGCATATTCATAGATTGATTCATAGAGTCATTTTGGTGACCAAAGATACGTTTTAAGGGATAAAATTATTGACTACAGGGGGGCTTTAAAAGTAAGATTTTTAAAATAATACATAAAATAATAGGTCATTATTTCTGCTTAGTTTTCTGCTTAGTTTTCATTTTCATTGTTACTATCACTGCTGTTTTATTGTTGTTTTTGTGTTTTATTGTTGTGTTTTGTGTTCACCCTATGTTGTAAGTTTTGCACTCCTAATAAAAAAAAAAAAAAATCTAAGGTCATGGGAAATGCTTTTTGCCCAATCAGGAAAGTAGCCAATCAGAAATATTCTTTGCTTGTCAATAGATGACGTCAAAACCCAGAAGACTAATTCACCACTGGTTCCCTCCAGATTTTCCTATGGGGTTTTATAACCAAGGACAAATTAGTCTTATGGGTTTTGATGTCATCCCAGGATAAATTTTTGATTGTGTTTTTGGAGGAAAACGTCTACTTACAGCACTTTTAAATACAGCTCAAACATTGTAAGTGAATAAATCTTTGGTTAGAAAAATTTCATTTGTATTGACATTCAAAGAAAGCCTGTCTGAGTGTGTTTTAGCTGGTTTTGTGTATTTGTCTTTCTGATTTAGATATACTTTTGGGGACAGAAAAAATCCGGAAAAATGTCCCCAAGAAGTTAGCTAAATCTGTAAAGACCAGTCCAAAAAATGAGGGATGACCTACTGTAAAAAGGAAAATGGGTCAAAGAACGGCTATCTTACCATAGCCATGTCTTTACAAATGCATCACCAGTATCACCACTGCAAGCATCTGAAGCAATCCTTTTTAGATGTATCTGTGCTCTCTGTTTCTCTTTCATAGCCTGTCTGACTTATTTCTGACTTAAAGGAGTCACTATCCAGATAAATAAACCTGAGTGTTGTAAAGTGGATGTGGAGGTGCAGGGTAATTGACTTCATACTCCTTGGCTCCTCTTATGTAAACCTGCAGTTACACCACATGACAGCCACAAGATAAACACCATTTAGGAAGTGCAAACAGGGCCTGGTGGCAATGAATCAAGCCTGAATCTATTCATCCGAACTATGGATCAATAGAGCAAACCATTTCACCAAACAGATTAAAGGGTTCTGCTGTTATCACAGACGCTAGAAGCTCAGTGGAGAAATGCAGTTTATATAATATCAATTTACAGCCAGATTGTGGCCACTAGACGACTCTCGATATTTGATAGTTTTTGTTTGGATATCTTGCTATTTGATGCTTTTCTCAATATGAACCCATTTGGTTGGAAATGGCTTAAAAGGGATTTTTTAATCAGAAAACAGATCATTAAAACTAAACGGCCATTATAGCCAATTAGATTTAAAATGTTTAATGCAAGATGTAAAAAATTGAAAGAAAATCTAGTTATCAAAGCAAGTCTTCCACACTGTTTTTCACAAAATAAACACAAGGAAGAGTGATATTTAATCATTAATTACTTGTATGTGCATTTTTACATGACTAATAAATACACATAACAAATAATTTATCATAATGTATGTACATATACAAAAAATCTATGAACCGTATACACTATATGTGTGTGTGTGTGTGTGTGTGTGTGTGTGTGTATATATTAGAATATAAATAATGCACGCACATATGTGCATGTATGTATAGATCAAGGATCTACACAGTATATATATATATATATATATATATATATATATATATATATATATATATATTGAATCCTAGGCAGCTAAAACGCCGCTCATAAGCCTTGTATAAAACAAAACCGGTTATCTGTAACTGCTAAGAAAAATGAACATGACAGCATTTATATCGCAACATCCTCAGTATGTGAGCTGTTTGTCATTTCGTGAAGCTGTAAACTGGTTGAGCAGCCGTTGAAATGTACATCCATGCAAGTGTGGAGTTTTAAAGGAGAGAAAAGAGAGAGAGTTTCCTAATATGCAGGTGTTAACTTTCAAATGTTAACTTTGAGCTTGTGTCTTGCTGAGATCTAGACTACAGCGCACTGAGTCATGTTTAGCGGGTGGGAGGGAGAGTGTCAAACGGAGGGCTGTTTATCGCTCTCAAACAAAACACACTCACAGAATGAGCTGCTGGAACAGACAAAGGGTTTTCAAGGAGAAAACAAACAAAAATGTAGTGCTAAAAGTGTACATAATGAATATAACAAAACACAGTCAAATCTAATCTCAGTCAAATATAGTGGGGATCAAAAGTCTGAGGCACATGCTTCAATTTTGCATTCAAATTCAAACTTTTTCAACTTTTTATTTACAAATGATTTAAGCAGCATAACATTTTAAATGCTAACACATTACAATAAGGTCCCATTAGTTAACTAACTAGGTCTCACTGCATTAACTAACAATGAGCAATACGTTTGTTACACTACTGATTTATCTTTGTAAATGTTAGTTAATAAAAATACAACTGTTCATGTCTATTGACAGAGACAACTTGGTAATGTATTAGTAAATGTTCAAATTAACATTAAAATGTGCTAATGTAATGTAAACTAATGTTAAAAAATGGACCCTTATAGTAAAGTTATCAATTTAAATTAAAACAACTAATTTACATTAAAGGGGACCTATAATGCTCCTATTCACAAGATGTAATATTAGTCTCTGGTGTCTCCAGAATGTGTCTGTGAAGTTTGAGCTCAAAATCCCCCACAGATCATTTATTATAGCTCGTCAAATTTGCTCCTATTTGGGTGTGAGCAAAAACACGCCGTTTTTGTGTGTCCCTTTAAATGCAAATGAGCTGCTGCTCCCAGCCCCTTTTCCAGAAGAGGGCGGAGCTTTAACAGCTTAACAACAACAAAGCTGGAGAATCTCACACAGCCAAAATGAGGATTGTCAGTAACGGTGTTCAGCCTTACATTGTTCAAACCGGAGTCGACACTGATGGAGAGACTCAGGAAGAAGTTACAACTTTTAGAATGAAACTGGATGTTTCTGAATGGTTAGTGGATAAACGTATGTACTTGCTGTGGAGTTGATTCAACTCATCCACTAGCATGTGCCATCATGTTCATCTTTTGTGTTGAATTGACCCTCGTTTGTGAAGCAGTCCGGCGTAAAATGACGGCATGACAACAACATTCTACTACAACAACTCTTCCTCTTCTCTAAAGCAGCACAACATGGCCTCACCCCCTTTGTTGTTGGTTCTCAGGGGCGGGGTTTATGTAAATTGTGGGGTTCATGATAGTCCCTACCAGCCATTTGTTGTAGTTTGTTGTATTTCTGTAAAATAAAATCTCTCCCTTTGCATTGAACTTTGACCGTCGTAACTTTGCAGATGTTGTTTATGCTCAAACAGCAACATTACACACTAAACTAAAGTTAAAAAAGTGAAAACATAATCAAGGACAACTTTAATAATTGACATGAACAACCCCTTATGACAGTTCTCCAACATGACTGCCTTCAATAAAATATGTGACTGTCGGTACAAAAGGAGTTAAAGCTGAAGTTTGTCATTTCAGTGCATTATTTCAAATATTTCATCTTAATTTTAGATTATGATTTTCTTATATTTGTTCTGCTCAGGTATAAATAAAAGAACATCCCAGATTCTCAATGTGGTCTCAGACACGTTCTTCTTCAATGTATTTCTACAGTGTTTCTGAAAAAAATCAAAACATCACATGCGTATCGAACGCTGACCACATTTCCAGATGGGTGAATTGCGTTAACCAAACAACATTATCCATTAAACCTCACATTTGTGCTCGATTACATCTGACAGCAGCGGCGTCTGATTATCCAATCTGTTCTGTTGGCCGCTCCAGAACTCCGATGGCTGCGTAAGCCAGGAGCTTAGAGGTATCAGGAGCCTGGCTGATCCACGGCCTTGTTTGTGTTCTCTGACGTGGCTCGAATGAGCCACACACCAGGCTCGGATAACAGCCTCCTCACCCACCACCATCTGTGTTGATGTAAAATAACCCTGGATCGACTGATCCTGGATCAGTTTCCTCCTCTCGATTCCATTAGGACTGGGGTAGAGGACACTGATCCTGGACAAGGCCTTATGGTCAACGCCTACTCAAATTAGCCCAAAAGTCCCAAAGGTGTGGGAGGTAAAAACAAGAAAGGAACACTCTGTAGAACACAACAACATTCAATGACGCTGGTGAACGCTCGCTCAATTCAAATTCTGCCATGATAACTCTCGGAGTGTTTGGCATGGTAATGGATAAGACAATGCTGATATGTGTAGCCTTGGTGGAATAGATCTGCTGTGCTGCTGATGCTACAAAGCAAGTATGGTACTTGCTACTGCAGATACATACACAACACAGGGCTGTAACAAAGTACGGAAACGGAGGACTTAGTAATACACAGTAGTGAGTGTGAAAATATAATATCAACCACAATAGTTTAAGCTGTGTTTGGTCACAGAAAAAAACACAGTTTGCTTTTCATTCTACCTTTTCTAAGACTCCTGATAGGCATTCTCAATGTTATTACAAAAATAGGAGTCACAAACAAAGCAAGCAAGCAATACTACACAGCAATTAGGAGCTAATTTTGCACATTACATTTGAGCATTCTCAAAGGAACAAGAAAGTGGTAATTCTCAGACCTTCGTCAGCTATAACAAACATCTTGGTGTGCATTATAGGCCGCATGAAGCAAACTGCCTCAAATGATCCACACTTAAAATCATTACTTTCTAAGGCTTTATACACTATGATAAAATCTTGGATTTAAATTCTTTGGAAATTCAGCTGAGGACTCATGTCGAGTCTGGTTTCACACTTTTAATTTCTAAAAGGGTGTAGCACTGCTTTTAACCTGGGTTTATGAAGCCTTGCTCCACTATAAATACTCATGTGCTTTGTACAGTCACAGAAACTAATATGAGGTGCACATCGAAGGTAAACAGTTGAATCAATGGACACATTTTTTTTTTTTTCAGATGGACAAAACTGCAGTTATACATTCAGAGTATTTCCAAAGCTTACATACTATTAACATGAAAAGATTAAATAAACAAGTCAACATGAAATCAAAATTGATCCTTTTTGCCTTTGCTACTTAATTCTGAGGGTGCGTTCACACTTGTCATGTTTGGTTCGATTAAAACGAACGATTAAAACGATTGCTCGGTTAGTGCGGTTCATTTGAACATATGTGAACGCTGCCATCCGAACCCTGGTGCGCACCAACAAGCGGACCGAGACCGCTGAAAAGACGGGTCTCGGTCCGCTTCCAAACGAACTCTGGTGCGGTTCGAATGATATATGAATGCAACAAGGACCAAAGACATGTAACCGAACCAAAAACAGGAAGATGAGACCCTAAAAAGGACAGAATCCTCACGCATGTCGGTTTTTTCTGTCATAGTCACGAGTTTGCCCATCACAGGCATCAGATGCGCGTCTCCACGCAGCAGATCATTTGTGTGTGTGACGGATGGATTCCCGCCGCTGTTTTTACTACTTTACACATTTTATAAGCTCTTCACGAGTTCCCAGCTGGCCAAAATACCATCACATGCATTCTACGCACCGCTACGCACACACAACGAGCGCATTTACCTCATCAAACAGCATTGTTTTGGATGTTCAGTAAGTTCCGTCTCAAAATAGGCAATATGTCATAAAATCCGACCAATCACGTTGTGAATGTATCACTAGGCCTTAAGGTTCGGTATCTTTTGGTTCAGTGATAAAATTGCCAATGTGAACGCTAACCGGACCAGGACTAAATGTTTTTTTTTTCTTCTTTGGTCCGGACCAAATGAACCAAACGAACCAAACTAAAAGTGTGAACTTAGTTCACCCTCATTTTGATCTAAATCTTTCTTTCCTACATGGAGCATAAAAAAATGTTTTTGTTTTCCATAAATAGGTATAAAGCTATAAAGGTAAAAAAAAAAAAAAAAAAAAAAAAAAAGCAGTCCATGTGACTCTTATATAGAAGAATTTCTGTCTTCTGAAGTTTAAGAAATTTATGAAATGAAGATGTTTAAATTAAAGATGTGATTGACTGAAAATCATCCCCTCCATCATACCTTTTAAATCTTTTAAACATTTCAAGTATATCCAACCTTGACGATACAATCGTTCAAACAACATGAGAGTAGGTAAATGGCTACAGATTTTTTTTTCTTTTTTCTGTGAACTAACCATTGAATTGTTGTTTCTGCTTAAAGGTGCCCTAGAATTAAAAATTTTATTTATCTTGGCATAGTTAAATAACAAGAGTTCAGTACATGGAAATTACATACAGTGAGTCTCAGACACAGGGATCATTTATATGTACGCCCCCAATATTTGCATATGCCAGCCCATGTTCAAGGCATTAGACAAGGGCAGCCAGTATTAACGTCTGGATCTGTGCACAGCTGAATCATCAGACTAGGTAAGCAAGCAAGGACAATAAAATGGCAGATGGATCGATAATAACTGACATGATCCATGATATCATGATATTTTTAGTGATATTTGTGAATTGTCTTTCTAAATGTTTCGTTAGCATGTTGCTAATGTACTGTTCAATGTGGTTAAAGTTACCATTGTTTCTTACAGTATTCACGGAGACAAGAGCCATCACTATTTTCATTTTTAAACACGTGCAGTCTGTATAATTCATAAACACAACTTCATTCTTTATAAATCTATTCAACAGTGTAGCATTAGCCATTAGCCACAGAGCACAGACTCAAACTCATTCAGAATCAAATGTAAACATCCAAATAAATACAATACTCACATAATCCGACGCATGCATGCAGTATGCATGACGAACACTTTGTAAAGATCCATTTTAAGGGTTAAATTAGCTGTGTAAACTTTGTTTATGCACTGTTTAAGGCAAACGCGAGCTCCATGGGCGGGGAGCGTGAGCATTTAAAGGGGCCGCAACCTTAACCGGCGCATTTCTAATTATGCCCCAAAATAGGCAGTTAAAAAAATTAATTAAAAAAATCTATGTGGTATTTTGAGCTGAAACTTCACAGACACATTCAGGGGACACCTTAGACTTATATTACATCTTGTAAAAAAACGTTTGATGGCCTCTTTAAGAAAAGTGCTACAGAATTTCTATTTGTCTCCAAGTGAAGTTTTGCACATCTCCGTATATTTAAAATGTGACAGCGTGTTGATATCTGCCTCTGTTTGTGTTGCATGGTCGTTCAAGAAAAAAAAAACAGAGATTCCCTCTGCTGTACACAGAGCTGTGTTATCTCCTGAGCGCTGTCCCACTTCTGCATTCTGTAAATACCCTCGCAAAAGCAAGAAAATGCCCTAATGTAGGCCATAGTGTCTTCTGGAAACCTTCTCTTAAGCGAGTCATGTCTGAACCGGGGCAGAGTCGGCTGAGTGACTTTAGCGCTACTGTTCTAGTTGTGAGTTCTGATATTCACCATCATACATTTACTGACCTATAATGAGTCCTAGAAGTCAATAAGACATATAAGTTAATTTTCTTTTCCAAGATTTATGTTGCCCAGAGGAGTTACTTCACTAGAGTACCAAAACTAATTGAAAAGAAGAAAACCTGTTGCTGTTCTGTAATTGAAAAGATGAAAACCTTTTGCTGTTCTGCAATATATGTGTTAGTCCATATACAGCCTAACTGGTCCAAGGTTTACATTCTGAGCCAACCACGAGGATGCAAGCTAAAAGTCGACATGAAATGATATTCACAACCCTTTTACTTCCATAATATGAGGTATTAAACAAGGTGCTAACAGCCAAGACTAGCCCAATCACTTTTCGGGGCGGTTCCCCGGTAAAAATTGAGTTTCGGTGGGGTGGGGGATCAACCCGCGGCAACGGTGTAAAAGTAGCCCAATTCTGCTGGAAAGCCATTGACTTGGCAACACTGGCTCTGAACCGGTTCAAGGATTAAAAACAAAAATTTTAACAGGAACACAAATAATAACAAAAATGAAATCAAGTTTAATCATTTTGAACAGAAATAATTATTTGAAATTACCTTGTTAATAACATTATTTTATTATTCTGTTTAATGTTTTAATTTGGCAGTCTACCAGTCATGAATTCAAATAGTATGGTGTATGCAAATGTGATGTTGACGAATCATTAGTGAAATGCCCATGCTCAGTTGTTCAAGTCATTATAGGCAGTGTTGCCAAGTACGTGGTTTTCCTGCGATATTGGGCTACTTTTAAGCTGTTGCCGCGGGTTAATTTTTTCCCGTGGGTTGATTTCCAACCCCATATGTATGATTTCGGTGCTCTAACACCCTCAAAACACCCCCCAGATGTACAAATACAATGGAGAATTCAGCCGCCCGATGAAGAAAATTGCATTGGGCTATTTTTGGGCTACTTTTGACCTTTTATTCTGCAGACCTGGCAACCCTGATTAAAGGTGTGTCGATGGCTTTTGTATCTCAGGAGTTTTTAAGTTTTTCATTATTCTTGTGGCTTTATGTATGGTGAGACACTTGCATGTGCATTATATTGTTAACATTTTACCAAAATCGAGCTCAAGGTTTTTACGAGGTTTTTCACCAACGAATGTTGGAAATCCGTGTTTTGTCAGTCATCCGAACTGCTTCGCATTTGAGGACCTGCTTATGTTACAAGGTTTTTTCAAATTCTTGTATACAGTATAGGCAAAAAAAACAAAAAAAAAAGTTTAAAAAAAATGTTATTAAACTTGTATTTTTTTTCTAATCAAACCGTTTTACAGAAGGAACACATGAACAGAAATGTTATTGATATTGCTCGAAGTGAACAGATTTTTTTTTTTTTTTTTTTTCATTTTTAAGCCCTGGTGCTTGGCACATTTTATATATTCAAACCTTCAGTCTTCAGCCGACAAAGTTTAAGTCCCATCTGGCTAGCGCACTTTCCATTATGCAACTCTTTTGTGGCTGTTTGAACGCATTCGACCACGAGCGTCTACGAAAACAATCTGGCCGAATGCGTTTTCGACTACCTCTGGAAGTGGTCGAAAGTGGATAAGCTCAAAATGTTTAGACCTCGTTTACACCTGTATTTAGTGTCGTCCACTTGTGATCCGATCGACCAAATCACATCTTAATACAAGGTGTAAACAGGGCCAATGAGATGCTCCATGATCAATGTCCTTTGTTGCTTGTGTAACAAAATACTTTTCAACCAATCATAGTCTTCTGATTGTATGGGTATTGGAATTATGATTGGTTGATAAGAATGTTGTTCAGTGAATGTTGATTCGGGAATATGTCTGTAAAAATAACAGACAACCCGCAGACCACATAACCTGTGACTTGCACCATGAAGACATTTAAAGACATCAAAATAATTCCAATCCAAATAATCTGTGATGACTGTCAGTATCTTCTGCAGTAGCCTGCAATCTAACTTTGCAACTACCGCAGCAAATGCCTATGCTTTGAAATAAAATGCATTTAGATCATATTTGAAGAATGGGAAAATTATATGTTTCTGCCTCATGGCATGTCATTTCACTTCAGCTAGTTCTGGAAACAAAAAACAGGCATGCTACTAAAAAGAAATGCTACAAAATAAAAATAAAATCACTATACATGTTATTTTTCCGCATACGAAATAGCTTATAAAACAGCAGCTTATATAAGATATAAATAAACAACAAATATCAAGCCAGTAAGTGCCAAAAAGAACACAGAGCCACTATCTGAGATCTGAGTGCACGGTTGGTCCATCATTAGTATGCCACAGACATGAATTTTTAAAGGATTTCAGCCTATTGCTTTTTATCTTGGAAATTGAATTTTTTGCTGTAGAAGAATGAAATTGGTGGCGCTTTCCTTTCAGAAACTATCCCCATCAGTGAGTAGCCCTACCTCATTACAGACACATGATATCAAAAAGTCTCCTTAATGATGCTCATTATGCCATCATACCATAATTATGTACATTTCTTATTCAATTCATAAAAATAAACTTTCAGTTGTGTTTAAGCAGTGTCTGACAGGGCACCACAGAGCTGAACGTTTTTTCATAGTTCATGGCCCGTGAACAGCTGATGGCTGATAATGAAGCTAAGGATTTTGTTTTGATTAATTTTGCAATAACATGACAGATTTACACATGCATACTAAGCTTATAACCAATTATGCTGTTAAAATGATGTTATAGATAATAATAAATGTGTTGGCACACACAAAAATCTATATTTATGGCTTGATCAGTTTAGTTCATTCAAATGAACTATTCCAACATAATTCTTAAACATATCTTAATGTCACTGTGTGCAATAAATTTAAATTTGTAAAATGAAAATTTACTTGATCCTTTTTACTTGGGACTGCATTTACTCATTTTGTTATACCTATAAGTACAGAAATCCATTTTGGAAATATCTCCATTCTCCATATGTAACTCATTCGTCCATGTACTTAAGGCTTAATTTAATATCGTTGACAGACAATGCTTTCTTAATTTAATTAAGTTCAGGGAACATTTTTATTTTTTGTGTGTAAAGCAATAAAAAATCCTTGAGACTTTTCAAAATAAAAGTTGTTGTCTTTATATTCTAAAGAAACCTGGAAAGTCTTTCAGCATGAAGACAAGCTACAAGGCTTTCCTTATGAAAATCATACCCCTAAGTGATGAACTTGATGAATGGACAGATGGGAGGGCGGTTTGAAAAGCATCACAGCTATTACTGCTGGAACATGTTAATGACAATCAACACAGGATTGTGGGCAAAAGCAGAGGGTTGGAACATTTTCCTGCTGTTTATGTCTCACTCATTTCCTCTTTCTACCAGCCACAAAAAAAGAAGAGAATTTACCCACTTGACTTTACCAACAAAATATGCTTTGGCATTCACAGTTTTTCTTTCTGTCTTTCTTACCAGGTTATTCCTTGACTCACTCGCTTACTCACCCGTCTCGCTCTGCCTCCTTCTTCTCCAGATCCTGAATGACATCCAGTAAAACCTTGATGGTGTTCTGGCTGGTTTCCAACACCCCTTCCAGGCTGTGCAGCTGAGACTGCAGAGCCCCAATGTCGTACAGAGGGCCGTTTGGGCCAAACAGTTTCTCTTTTGCCTTTGCCAGGTCTAGCTTACACTTAGCCCCAGACATGAGCCCCCCCAGTAGCTCCTGCACCTGCCGCAGTGTGTCCGCTTGGCCCTCCGCTGGTCCAAGGGGGGCCTGGGGATTGGTCCCCGCAGCAGGAGGCAAGTGATTTGCATTGGACTGGGATTCTGGGCCGAGGATCGCCCGTCGGCTGCTTAAACAGGTGGGCCTCACTGTAGCTCTTGCTTTAGTTTTGGGAGGGATAGGAGGTGGGGTTTCACCTGCCTGATGGTGAGTTCCTGCTTCAACAGTTGGCTTTGCTACCCCAGTTTTCACTCTGTCCTTTTCAGCATTGTTGCTCTCAGCTTTGGGGACAGGAGGCTTGCGGGGCTGTCCAGGAGTCGAGGAGCCCTCTTTGCGGGGGGTGTATGGAGGAGGAGGAGGAGGAGGTGGGGGAGGAAGCATGAACTCTCTCCTGTCTCGTCTGTCCTGAGTGCAGCAGAAGGCCTGAGGAGGGGAAGGGCTCACCCCAGTGTTAGTGTACAGCAAAGCAGTCTGGGGAGGGCAGGCATAAGGTGGTAAGGAATGCCTGAAATTAGCAGAGGGAAGCACAGTTTCTTGGGGTTTACTAACATACATCATTGCCTCACGTGGACAGAGAATGGGTGACATATTTTGTGGAAATGATTTAGAGTGTGATACTGTTTGATTTGGAGTCTTAAAGTGTTGCACAATTTGAGAGGGATTACTGCAAGACACTGCATTTTGCTTACTAGAGTTGCAGTGTGGCAATGTTTGAACTGAAACTTTACCTGGTGCAGGTTGTGTGGAAGGGCTGCAAATCAGAACTGGTATGGAAGGAGTCACATGGGTTGCCACATTTTGTTGATCCAAAATGCAATGTACTGCAGTTTGTGCAATAGGTATGGTATGTGCTACAGCTGCAAGGGTGCCCTTAAAGTGTGAGACAGGGTGTGGCTCAGGAGGAAATGAAATCGCATTATGAGGGAGGGTGTGTGTAGGAATCTTATGAGATGCTGGAGGTTGAGTAGGAGAGCCAAAGGTTGCTGGTTTGTCTTTGACACAGTATGGTATAGACTGCACTGGAATTTTACAAGATGATATGGGATGAACAGGTGTTGGTATGTGTGTAGCTGATATAGGAGATTGCACTGTCTGCACAGGAAGGGTTTGGGTCCTAACCAATGGCTCATTCTGATTAGAAATATCACAGCTTGGCACAGACTGAATAAAAGTTACAGGTTGTGTTGGAGATATCACAGAGTACAAGGGTTGATTGGAGGTGTTACCGCATGCCATGGATTGTGTTGGAGTCTGCTGGCATGGCTGTGTGGATGGGAACGTAGAGTTGACTGCAGGTGCTCCTTGAGAACAGGATGTTGTCTTGAAGCCAGCATTGGTGGAGCATGGAATGGTTTCCTCCAACGTCTGGCAACAGGGCCTAGATTGAGCAGGAGTTGTGGGATCTGTATGTGAACCTGAAATGGAATCAGGTATTGGGGGAGTCTTACAATTTGCAGGTGTGCAACAACGCCTTGTAGATTCAGCAGGAGACATGCATGATTGCCCGTGTGTGGTGTCAGTGGACATGACTTGTGCTGTGGTAGTGCACAAAGGCTCCAGTACAGTAGGGCTCAAAATGGTGTTCTCTGCAGCAGCCTGTGGTGGGCAACATTGTGATGTTTCTTTGGAAGGAGGTGGTGTGGTGTGAGATGGACAAGATGCAGGATCTACCTCTGCTGTTTGCAAGGAGGCCGTGTTATCTGGGACAGTTTGGATTTTTGAATCACTGCTAGCTTCAGTCTGTGTGAAAGAGACATTACATTGTGTATTATGAACTGTGTTGGGCGTGGGGGAACGCTGTGGTGGCACAATATCTGACGAAGTTCTGCGTGCCACAGCTTTTGATGTGGGTTTCTTGGATTGGTTCGAATGTTGATGGCTTCTGTGCACAGTTTTAGTTGGAGAAGTACAAGGAGGCTCATGCTTCCCAGGATCACTTGCTGCTCTGTTTAAGGATTTCCTCCTCCCTTTCCTTCTAGACTGTTTTTGTGGCACAGGGGGAGATGGCTGTAGTTGTGTTGTTGTACCCACAGAGGCAGTTTGATTGTCCTCAGTTTTCTGGCACCTTGATTGCTCAGCGGGGGTACAATGTTCGACAGGACTCTTCTGTGATCTACAGGGTGGAATGCAGACCTTTGCGATCAACTCATCTGAGGAGTCTTCATCATCCCAGCCTCCCCCCAAGCTGTGACTGCGAGTCTGTGTGGCAGAGAGCAAGGGAGGTTTCTGCAAACTGGGTGAGGTTTGGATGGCTGTACTCCTAAATGGCTGAGTTGGCAGCGGCAGTGTGAGCGAACATGGTTGCGTTGGGACCCAGCAGCGTCTGGTAGGCCCAGGGGTAAGTGGGTGCGGTGGTGCTCTCTTTAGAAACGCTGTTACAGCCCCAATTGTCTTTTCCATGTCCCCACGGACCGCTCCCACCAGCGACGGCCCATTTGTTAACTCTTTTTGCCAGTTTGGAACCTCTGTTGGACTCTTACTCCTCAACTTTTCATTTTTATCCTTCGACTCATTGTCATCCTCTAAATCTTTAAAGCGTACCTGCTGCGTACGGTTCCGTCTGCGCTTAAGTCTGCTTTCAATATCTGGAGAGTTCCGGTTGAGGAGCACTGAGCGCACAGTCACGGTGGTGGGTGTTTTGTCTGGGTTGCCATTGCTGTGGCTGTGAACAGTTGGCAAATGGTTGGGCTCTTTGCTCACCATGTTATCCAAGAGTAGCTTATGGACCATAGATGTAAATAAAAGTTTGACTGTGTGGGTTGTTGTCTGCTTTCACAAGTCAAATGTAAATGAACAATTCATTAGATAAAAAAATCAGTTATAGCACACAGTAGAAATTGACATTTGGCAAACTCCGAACATGGTAAATGCTGCAGACAAACAAAAAAATAAAATAAAATAGACCAGCCGATGGCAGCAGAGCATGTGACTGGTCCTGTCCTCAGGTCACATGACTGAGGGTTTCTGTTTAAGTCTTTGTTGTAATGTTGTCAGAGTAGGTTCTGATTTTGGCACGAAGAGTCTTTATAAGCAAGTGTCTTTATATGCAAAAGAAGGACTGGGTGTATCCTGAGCTTCAGCCCCATTAGTCCAAAGGGGCACTTAAACACTCAAATGAGCAACCTTGGTGAAACTCTCTTTGTGTAAGTCCTGAAGAGCATGAAACTTTGGCAGGGTAGGCTTGTGAGTATGTCACAGAAGTCTGCATCTTGGTTTCATAGCCAAGAGGAAAATCTCATGACACATAACTCTAACGGTGTAAATCTGCAGCAGCTGTAACCATGCTTGTCCTAAAAACATCAAGGCAAATAAAATGTTAATAGGATACAGTTTTCAGGCTGACCAGTGAGAGGATATCCAGACACCTTTAATGCCCTACTTTCCAACTCAAAGCTTGTGTGTACATTCCTCTCTGGTGTTGCATATCTTGACAGGCCAAGACTAGGCAATGCACTTCTTCAAGTTGACTTTATCTCTCACATTTGTCCTTGAGTTTCTTTGCTTGTGTCGTTCACCTCATCGTTTTCTTTTGACAGGAACAGAACTGGAACATCTGAGCAAGGTGGAAACACAGAAAAAGGACAGTTGGTTCAGTAATGTCCCAAAATCAAGGCTTGTATTTCTGAATCTTTGTCAAACACATACACACACAATAAGTTGGTTCTTACCCGAGGACATACAGAAGTACCTACACAAGTATAAAACTACCTCAAAAAAGCTAAGATTTCATAAGTTCCCTTCAATTATCAAGCCTTTGATCTCCTTCCATTTTCTGGTGAGGCAGTCTACGAAATAAGAATAGTTTAGGGTCAAATGTATGACAACGGAAGATATTGAGAGTACTTTTAGCTTGTCTGTAGCTTTGGGGATGGTGTTTAACTCAGTGGTGTCTCAGAGGGGGCAGACTAAGAGATATTCAGGGGTAGAGACTGACAACGCTAATTAACTTGGCTTGTCTTTAAGCAACCCCCCTGGCACATGGAAGCACAAGCATGACAGCTGATCGCCTCAGGGAATTCTGAACACACTCTTTCACACTGTCACTGTTACCAGGCACTGCATTCTGTCAGTGATCAGACAATCACAGTCCGCTGAGTCATGAGAGGATGTTAAATGTCTGTGTACGTGTCTTGTGGTACACGTATATGCATCAGATGGGGAATCAGTCAGATTGAATCATAGCACAGAACATCTTACTCAACAAAACTACTAGCATGTCACAGCCCTCCACCTTGATATCTTGTATATGTCATGCAGAAAAACAGTAGCTTCAAGTGCTAATAAGCCTATGGCCATGTTTTGAAAGGAATATCTTCTTTCTGATTAGTGGGGTCATTCCGTGTCAACGACTTGAATCCAGAAGGATATTATGATATCTTGCATGACAACTTTGGAAAAAGAATATTTATAGCACTCAGGTATGTGCTATGCAATTGAACTGATGGAAAAAAATAGATAGATTTCTAATTTCAACATGATTTGTTTTTTAGACATTCCTCTTTAAAATAAAAAAATATCAGCTGTATGCAAAGTGACCAACATTGGTTTTTGACAACTGAAAATGTGTACAATTTACCAATTTACTCATGAAGCCACATTAAGATCTCCATATCTCTGGGACTGAACCATTGAGGGGTTTTAAAATGAAGATACCAAAAGTTGGTTAAATTAATGCTATTTCATGTATTCTGACTTATTTACACTGTTAAAGAGTTGGATTCTCATGCTAAACAAGTTTCAAAACACGTGTTGGATGTATGACGGAGTATTTCTGTGGCAAAAATCCTCATAAACTTCATGGTCTTTTTTTCGAGTATGGGGCTGTGTGACATCATAATAGTCGGAATTCCTTATATGGGCACTTCTCCCGGAAGAGTGCGTGTGCACACGTTGACCAGAGCGAGAGAGCAAGAGCACGCCCATCAACGCGTGTTCGGCTTTACGGAAGTCGTCGGCAGCGCTGCACAGGTCACAGGACTTCACGAAATCAACAATGTCACAGTGAATTGTGTTTTTGGTTGTGAGGGAAAGATAACCTTGCTTCCCAAAGAACCCAGCATTAAGAGGAGCTGAGAGTTTTGTGCTCACGTATTACATTGATGCGCTCTCGATATTTGTTATTAAAATAACCGTAGAAACTGACAGTTACAATTACTTTTTATTGGTTAAAATGAATGAATCGTGTTTTTCCGGGGCTGCTCGAACCCTCAGGATCGGTGCTTATAGTTTCATAAACTAGACCCAGTTCTATGCTGGATTTACAGATCGTTTGAAACTGAAAGATGGAGCAGTCACAGTGGTAATGATCCCGGTCATGAGTCGGAACCGCAGGTGGTGAGTAAAACTGCTTCAAATGTCTGTATTGTTGGCAATAGGCACCTAAGTGGATATAATGTAAACAACACAAACGCAGTGAATTCATAAATTCATTATTCATCATTCACTGTATGTTATATTCATTATAGTGATTCAAAAGTTATCCAGGGATAATGTGATGGTGTATTGTGTGTGTTTAAATACATTTGTTTAGCTGACCGTTGATAGCTTGCAGAAGATCACTACGCAAAAGCTGCACGTGCTCGTCATTCTTTAGCTCCGCTCACACTGCACGCCTTCAGGCAGTCGGCTGTTTTTGAAAGACTCAGTACAGCATATGTATCTTTTATAAATATGATAAAACTAAAGACCTTTTGGAGATATGAAGGATGCACTACTACTCTATAGGTACTCAAGATTAACCCCTTTAAAAAACAGAATCTAAAAGGATATTAAGATATCTTTAATATTTCTTGAGTTACATGCATGCAAACTTGAGGCAAAGGCATTTTTGATCTGTCACTGTTGGCACATAATGAAACAGAGATTCGTTAATCTTCAGAACACAAATTAAGATATTTTAGTTGAAATCCGATGGCTCCGTGTGGCCTCCATAGGGAGCAATGACATTTCCTCTCTCAAGATCCAAAAAGGTACTAAAAACATATTTAAATCAGATCATGTGAGTACAGTGGTTCAATATTAATATTATATAGCGATGAGAATATTTTTGGAGCACCAAAAAAAAAAACAAAATAACAACTTATTTAGTAATGGCTGATTTCAAAACACTGCTTCAGGAAGCATCGGAGCGTTTTGAATCAGTGTATCGAATCATGATTCAGATCGTGTGTCAAACTGCCAACGGCTGAAATCACGTGACTTTGTCGCTCTGAACAGCAGATTCGACACGCTGATTCATTTATGCTCTGATGCTTCCTGAAGCAGTGTTTTGAAATCGCCCATCATTAAATAAGTCGTTATTTTGTTTTTTTGGCGCACCAAAAATATTCTCGTCGCTTTATAATATTAATATTGAACCACTGTACTCACATGAACTGATTTAAATATGTTTTTAATGCATTAATGGATCTTGAGAGAGGAAATGTCATTGCTCCCTCATTTTTGGGAGAACTAACCCTTTAACCTGTTTGTTAATGTAAGGCCTAAATAAATTTGTCATGAAAACAAGTTATGACAGGCACTATGTTAATTATAATATTTACAATGAATTGGAGAAACAGAAGTTAATAAAAAAAAAAACTGCCTTATGTGTAATTTACATGTTTACAACACATACATTTTTTATTATTATTTGAGTGTTGATGATTATATCTAAAAATAAATAGCAACTGAATTTAATTATTTGGGCTCTGTTGTTAATTGTAACCTTCATTCTAATAATGTGTAAGTAAGGGCTCCCTAATAGTTTACAGCATTAGCAGGGATAGATTTGTTTGTTTTTTTATCCTTAAGAAAATTTTAATTATAATTGAATAAATTTAAAGACAGACACAGTTGGTTCAGTAAAACATTGTTTGATAAAAAAAAGAAAGAAAAATTGTTTCAAAACCGAGGTATGTACCGAAATGTCCTTTTTGTGTACCATTACACCCCTAGTATACATACTACTGTACTTACAGCAGAGATAGTACATGTTATATGTTAGTATACTATACTGAACATAGCCTATGACTTAGCAGTGCAAAACTCAAGAACCTTTTGCATGGCCAAAGACACATTCAATGTTCAAGTCAAGCCAAATTTATTTCTATAGCACTTTTCACAACACACATGCCTTCATACTTACTTTCAAATAATGCCGAAAGATCCTTGAGCACAGAGGTTCACGGGAAAAAGAATAATGCACAAACTACCACCTTACACCTTTAGTTTTATGTGGGTAATCACGCAATCATTGATTGCCTCTCACTCAGCTAAACTACGGGTTCCTCTTGAAATCTCTTACTGCAGCTCTTCAGGTTCAACCACCACTGGAGCCTCAGACAAAAGACCAAACATGCTCCATTATTAACCTGTTATCTCCATGTAGCCCAAAGATCAATCTGGCTTACCAATTGTAAAGTAATATAGCTTGATAATTGGGGCCTTGTACAGAACAGACAGAACAGAATAAACGAACAAAATTTGCAATGTTAAATCAGGTGAATGCATTAATTTTGTTTAAACTGAATGTTTTAAAATGTGTAATTAATCTCAAAATTAATGCCTGCAACCCTAATTTAAAAAGTTTAACAGTCTAAAAGTTAATCTGTAAATAAGTCATGAGATTATGCTAATATGAGTTAGAATCAACCAAATGTATTTATTAAAATGAATTTGAAAAAAAAAAATTGTAATATTGCGATTGGACGCTTGGTCAGTGCACTGCCGATATTCAATGCGTTCTTACATTAGGGTTGCAGTAACAAACTTCAGATCTCAAGGTGGTATCCTTAAAATGTCTGATGTTAAACCAGCATGATTCTCCTCAAACTCTGGAATAGACAACTGATTATAAAAGAGAATACACCACATTTTAAAATGTAATGATGCATGAAATTAAGCTTGTGTATAGCTAAAAGCATCTGCATTCACATCAAAGCCTATAGATATAGAAAGACGGTTCACTCTTATTAGTTACGAATGGGAGAAACTGCAACGAGCAAATTGGCGGAATACATCCCGCCTTCTAAGTAAAAGAGCCAAACGCTGATTGATAAAGTCATTATGTCACTGCAGCTGTCGGTTCCCACAGAAACCTGAGACTCGCGCTTAGTACTGCACATGCACATTGGCTTGTCTAGCCTGAAAAATTACTTTTTTAATGCTATTTGAGCATAAGAAACAACATTTATGGGGCAGTTCATGTCAGATTTTGTTGCTAATTTGAAAGATGTTACTTAATTGTGAGTTCGCCAAGCAGTTTTTGAGATTTCAGGATTCCCCCATTCAAATAGATAGGACTTGGTCTTGGATGCCCAAAATATCTGCACGGAGGCGTTGCAAATATGGCCGCCAATGAACAGACTCCCTTTCCTTAAAAGGGACTTTAATTCACAGACTTGCTTAAAGGGGTCATGAATTGAGAAATCAAATTTTCTTTGATCTTTTGACATGAGGTCATTGTACTATAAAAGCATCCTATAAATTTCAGAACTCAAAAATATCTTGGAATTTGTCACATTATGACGTAATAGTGAGACAAAAGACCGCCTCTGCACATTCAGATCAACACCTACTTCTACATCATCGCATCTTTGGCCCCACCCACTGGCACGTTAGTGATGTCCGAAAATTGAGGTTTGCAATTCTGAATCAGGAAAGTGGTTCTTTATTTTCAAGTATGCGAATGTCTTAGTGGAGAATTATTTGTTTGTTCGGTAAATTTCACTATGGATTTTTTGGTAAATCAGTCGCAAGTCGGCGCAGGCTTAGCAAACAGATGTTTATTGTAAGATATGGACCCGACAGTAATGCAACAACATGTAAGTAACCGTCTTAATTCTAATGCCTGATCTGTGATCAGTGATTTCTGATATGAAATGGTTCATGTACAGTCAGACTACTCAGACACTCTACAAACGTAGTAAAAGTTTTCTAAGGAATTCCACATGTAATATTCCATATGCAAATATATTAGCCAATCACAGCAGTGGGCGTTTACATTTAAGACACGCCCCTTAAAACAGAGCATTCAAATCAGAGGGCCTAAATCAGGGTCAAAAATGGCCTTTTATTTCTAAAATGTCAAAAAATATAAGCAAATATGATGCTACCATTATAAGTGCACCTCAGGAAACATTAAAAAATAATAAAAAAAATTAATAAAAGCAGTTCATGGCTCCTTTAAAGTATGTTTCATGCCTTATTAAATCAAAAGGCCACAACAGGCTGTGCGTTACACAGAGGTGTTCTTATGCACAACACAATGTTGCCTCTTATATCACTATTTAGGCTATTTTCTAAAACAATGATACGATAAAAGACCATAGCGTTCAATAAATAGTTACGGTTAAAAAAATAGTAACAGTTGCCAAAAAGTGTAACAACTTCAAGGGTTAGTTCACCCAAAAATGAAAATTATGTAATTTAATGACTTACCCTCATGTTGTTACAAACTCGTAAGACCTCCGTTCATCTTCGGAACACAGTTTAAGATATTTTAGATTTAGTCCGAGAGTCCAATGGAATCAATTCAATGGAAAGGATTCCGGAAGAGAATACAATGTTAAATAAAGTCGTAGTTTTTGTTATTTTTGGACCAAAATGTATTTTTGATGCTTCAAAAACTTCTAACTGACCCACTGATGTCACATGGACTACTTTGATGATGTTTGTATCACCTTTCTGGTCATGGACAGTATACCGTACATACATTTTCAATGGAGGGACAGAAAGCTCTCGGACTAAATCTAAAATATCTTGATGATGAACGGAGGTCTTACGGGTTTGGAAGGACATGAGGGTGAGTCATTAATGACATAATTTTCATTTTTGGGTGAATTAACCCTTTAAGCACAATGGTTTCTTACAACGGTTCTGAGCGCAGCTCAGACAACAACAATTTAAAATCGATCTATTTAAAGTCAAAAGCAAGTCTTCTGTCTCGACTGAACTCAGTAAAAGTGTGTTACCTTCTTTAGCTGCTGCCGTCTGTTTTATGTAGTTCTGCTTGGCTTCTGCAAATGATGAAATGTTATGTTCAGTTCAATGCCAGTGGCGGATTCGTGGCCTCTCCGGAAGTTCAAATGCTCCCATGTGTGATTCATCCTGGCGCAGATGCCGGATTGAGAAATGCTCTTTTGAATGTCGGGTAAATAATACTTGCTGTTATGCATTTAGTTTAGCAGTCACATTACAATACACTGTACAAGCTTTACATTTCCAACAAAACCATTTAGTAGTTGTTCACTGTAAGCACAAAATGAGGCAGTGTTTCATGGGGGTGTATTAGCATTTATAATGTGCTCACTCTGGGTAAATAAGTTATGAATACATTTGAATATTTATTTGCAGCTTTTACTCACATGCTTTGTGACAGCCTCACTGAGCCGTACACCTGGACACATTAAACGTTGCCAGCCGCGGCCACACGCAAGGTCAATTAAGGACAAAATTACAACCAAACTCAGGCACTTGATAATATTAATTGTTCTTTATTTCACTTCCCAAATTAGGCCAGCGGAATTCCTTTGAAGATGAGAAATGAGAGATTACAGGAACGCAGAAACTGGACGTAATCAAGCGACTGCAATGAAGAGCAGAATGGATTACTCGTTGTCCCTTTGCTCTCCTGAAACTGCCCTCAATTATCCTGCAAGTCTGGAAGTTGTTCTCCAGAAGAGAAGTCAATTATTTAATGAAGCCCTAAATTGGATGAAGCATTTGCATAACCAGAACATTTAATTAGGAAACACTTGGTTGTTTTGAGAATTGTCTAATTCTGAAGTAAAATTCAGAGGGCAGGTGTAATAGTGGGATTGCGGTCAACTGGGAATGCAGTGTTTGCAATTCATCTTTGTTCATTCATAAAGGACAAAAAGAGGGAAAATCAAAACAACACTGCATAGATGTGTTCTGTAATGATGTATTCACTTTGAGATTTTATTAAAGATGCTTTTTACTAATGAGTCGCTCCATAAGCGTCCCTTTAAAAGCTCTACTCGAATACACCTAGTTTTCCCTGAGGATACTACGTAAACTCTATTTTTCACAGATGTACTTTCTGATTTTAATCCCATCCGAAACATATACATATACATAACATAATACTGTGTCTGTTACCTGGATGATCCACAACTGAGCTCTGTTCTTCAGAAAAATCCTCCAGGTCCTGCAGATTCTTCAGTTTTCCAGCATTTTATGCATATTTGAATCCTTTCCAGCAGTGACTGAATGATTTTAAGATCCATCTTTTCACACTGGACAACTGAGGGACTCAAACTCAAACATTCACTGATGCTCCAGAAGGAAACATGATGCATTAAGAGTCGGGGTGTGAAAACGTTTTAAATTTTTGAATTCGAAGAGCAAAGTAAATTGTACTTAATTTGTCTTCCGGGAAACATGCAAGTATCTTCTGTTGCTTCAGAAAGTACTAAATGGAAACAAAACAAGAAACATTTGGATATACTGTTCAAAAGTTTTCACCCCCCGGCTCTTAATGCATTGTGTTTCCTTCTGGAGCATCAGTGAATCTTTGACGATTTTTTTTAATAGTTGTGTTTGAGTCAATCAATTGTCCTCAGTGTGAAAAGATGGATCTCATGGAAATCATTCAGTCACTGCTGGAAAGGGTTCAAATATGCAAAAGATGCTTGCAAACTGAAGAATCTGCAGGAGCTGGAGGATTTTTCTGAAGAACAGAGCTCAGTTTAACCGCTCAGAACAAACAAGGGTCATCCAGGTAACCACACAGTATTAAGAATCAATGGTTCCTAAACTTTTGAACGGGGCATACTAAATTCAGCTACATTTATGTCTTGTGGACTATATGTAAACATCTTTTATATAAAATATCTTACTCAGGACAGTACTGAATAAAAAATAAAATGCATTTTGCTTGATCTCTCTTATTTTGTTAAAATTATTCACATTTTCACAGATTCTGCAAGTGGTTCACATACTTTTTCATGCAACTGTATATTGACCTAGAATAATGTAGTTGAAGGGATTCACCCAAAAATTTAAATTATCCCATGATTTACTCACCCACAATCTATCCTAAATGTATATGATATATCTTCTTTCAGTCAAACACAATCAGAGATTTATTTAAAAATATCCTGGCTCTTCCAAGCTTTATAATGGTAGTGAATGGGTGGCGAGATTTTGAAGCCCAAAAAAATGCATCCATCCATCATAAAAGTAATCCATAAAACTCCAGGGGTTAATAAAGGCCTTCTGAAGCAAAACGATGGGTTTTTGTAAGAAAAATATTCAGATTTAAAACTTTATAATCTTAAATAATTAGCTTCCGGCAGACGACCTTACTCATACTACGCAAGTCGACTTGCACCACAAGAGTAACCCCTGACACGATGTATGAGTAGGATTAGAGTAAGCTTAAATGCCTCTCACAGTTCAAACAAACAGGGCTGTGCAACAAACTCAAGCTCCTCTTCTCTTATATCAAAATCCTCTGACATTTCGCTTTAAAAATTCTCGTTTTATACTTCTAATTCATGACTGGTGTTTTGTTTTGCTCTTGTTTTGCTCAGGGGTCACTTTTCCACCACAAATCAATGTGTACGGCCATCTGCCGGAAGCTATTATTATAGTTCAGGGGTGGCGAACGTCGGTCCTAGAGGGCCACAGTCCTGCAGAGTTTTGCTTCAACCCTAATCAAACATACCTGAACAAGCTAATCAGGGTATGCCTGGTTACAAGGAAGCTACAGGCAGGTGAGTTTTTATCAGGTTTGGATCTGAACTCTGCAGGACTGTGACTCTCCAGGACCGGAGTTCGCCACCACTGTTATGGTTAGTAAAGTTTTAAATATGATTTTTTTTTTTTTATAAAAACCCACCTTAGAAGGCCTTTATTAACCCTGGAGCCATATGGATTATTTTTTATGATGGATGGATGCATTTTAATGGGCTTCAAAATTTCACCCCCCATTCACTGCCATTATAAAGCTTGGAAGAGGCAGGATATTTTTAAATATATCTCTGATTGTGATTGTCTGAAAGAAGATAGTCATATACATCTAGGATGGCTTGAGGGTGAGTAAAAAAAGAAAAATTTTCATTTTTGGATGAACTATCCCTTTCTTAAGTCTAAAAGTATTGCTGCACTGCCTTATGCACTGTCATTATGGATTTAGACATCAAAGAATCCTGCGAAAAATTAATCACAGATTCCACAAAATATTAGGCAGAACAACTGTTTTCAACTTTGATCATAAAAAGAAATGCCTTCCTTGAGCATCAAAATCATCATATTAGAATGATTTCTGAAAGATCATGTGACACTGAAGACTGGAGTAATGATGCTGAAAATTCAGCTTTGATCACAGAAATAAATTCCATTTTAAATTATATTCAAATAAAAAACAGTTATTTAAAATTGTAATATTTCAAAATATTACTGTTTTTGGCCTATTTTAATCAAATAAATGCAGCCTTTGTGAGCATAAAAGACTCAAAACCATTAAAGTCTTTTAAAATGGAAGTGCAATGAACTAAATGATGCACATATCTATATGGCATCCCATAACATCTGAATCCTGGCTATAGACGGTCTCATCAAAATCCTAACTACAAAGATCTCAGTTCCTTTCCAAAAAGTACATGAAATTACATATGTCCTATGTTAATAACTGTGATTCAAACGTCACTTAGAAAACCAATCCCATCCAAATAGCCGTTCTGTCACAAACTGTCAGATGTATATGGGTACATTTCAAATGAAATTTCAAATCCGATGTCAGCCCTAAGTAAGTGAGAGCTGAGACAGCATATGTTTCTGTCATACTATGTAAAGCCAGACGCTCTCGGACAGCTTTATTAAGAAAGAAGCGAGACAGTCAAGCGATCTTGACAAGGCTGTCTCAGAGTAGGTCGCTGAATCTAACCATGTCTCGGAAAAAATATTAAGCTACATTGCATGTTTATTTTGGGAAAGGACGCCTGGGAGGGTCTGTCTTCTTAATTTAGGTACTTCTTTCTTAATTTATATATTTATTTACCTGCTTTTTTCCCTGCAGGAAACATCTTTTTCATGGTAACACCCCCGTTGGTCACGGAGAAGGCTTGATTATTAGGATTACTGATGATTACTGTGATGCTCGACAGGGGTTTGGGAGGAGAGCTGCAGCCTTCGGGCGCTTGTGTTCCACTACCACAACCTCCTCCTCCTCATCCTCATCTTCATCCTGTGGCGCATCACAGCATTGACGTGATTGGCCGTGACACGCCGAGGCCTCTGGATGTGATGTGAATCAACAGAGCACCCGCGACGGAGCAGGAAACGCTGCCGTCCAGAGCGGTCTCAGCGAATGTCTCAGCATACGGCATCAACAAAGCAAGGCTGTTTTCTCTGAGGAGTGCATCCACAAAAAAAAAATAAACTGCTGTATATATATATATATATATATATATATATATATATATATATATATATATATATATATATATATATATATATATATATATATATCTCAAATCAAAATAATAGATTAAACAACTCCTTTTTCTAAACTAACTCTGTTGGATAAAGGTTTAAAGGTTCAGAAGTATGCAGCATCTTTTTTGCCTCATTGCGTTTTCTGAGCTATTTTCCCTGCAGATGCCACATAAACTCATATTTCACAGACATACTATGTGATTTTAATCCTGTCCTAATCAAACAAGTTTTTCCTCAAATGACAACTAGAAGTTCTCACAAATTACATTCTGTTTTGGGCTCCTCTGAGAAATCTAATACTGTCCGGATAGAAATGACGCTGGTATAATATTAATTTCCTTTCACAGTCCTTCTATTTTTTGGACCTTCATTGAATACTCTAGCTAAATTTATTGTTGCACTGCCTTATGCACTTATGGATTTAGACATTTTTGCCAGTTTTCTTGGCAAAACAACAGTTTGGGATCAGTTGTTTTTTTTTTTTTTTTTTTAAATACGTTTTTTTAAGAAATTACAAAATATTCAGAGAAAAAGAACCTAAAAGGCTCCTAAAAAGTGTGAATATCACAGTTGCTGAGTAAGTATAATGGCAATATACAGGTGAGTCACATACTATTTACAAAGTAAAAACGTCACCTACTTACATTCAAATTTAAATTAACTTAAAAATAACTGGTAACAATAAGGTTCATTAGTTAACATTATTTAACTACATTAGTTAACATGAACTAATAATGAACTGCACTTCTACAGCATTTATTAATCTTTGTTAATGTTAATTTCAACATTTACTAATACATTATTAAAATCTTGTTAACGTTAGTTAATGCACTGTGAACCAACATGAACAAACAACATACAACTGTATTTTCATTAACTAACATTAATGAAGATTAACAAATACAGTAACACATGCTCATGGTTAGTTCGTGTTAGTTAATGCATTAACTAATGTTTAACTAATGAACCGTGTTGTTGAGTGTTACCAAATAACTCAAAATTACTATTTGTGACTCTATCTGTTTTTATCAGCTGTGTGCTCAGATCAAATTAAATGCCTGTGACGTTTAATCGAATATTTATGGAATATTGTGGTCCCACTTTATTTTAGGTGTCTATGTACTAACATTTAAAGGACACCTATTATGCCCCTTTTCACAAGATGTAATATAAGTCTCTGGTGTCCTCAGAATGTGTCTGTGAAGTTTCAGCTCAGAATACCCCACAGATCATTTATTATAGCCCTATTTGGGTGTGAACAAAAACACACCATTTTTGTGTGTCCCTTTAAATGCAAATGAGCTACTGCTCCCGGCCCCCTTTCCAGAAGAGGGCGGAGCTTCGGTTGCTCAACAACAACAAAGCTGGAGAATCTCACACAGCCAAAATGAGGATTGTCAGTAACGGTGTTCAGCCTTACATTGTTCAAACCGGAGTCGACACTGATGGAGAGACTCAGGAAGAAGTTACAACTTTTAGAATGAAACTGGACGTTTCTGAATGGTTAGTGGATAAATTTATGTAGTTGCTGTGGAGTTGACCAAAAAAATAAATCAATCAATCAAACACAGAAAGGGGGCTTCAGTCCACCACACACCACTGCAACAAAGCTGTGTTGTTCTTTTAAACTAACATTAACTCATTGAGCCCACCTACACTGCGTGGGCACGCTGCAAACTCTCTAAAGCACCTTGTCTCTAAAGTACTAATGAAAAATAACTTTATCATCAGAGTTTATGATATATAATGAACCTGTGAGTCTTGTTCCCTCATTAGCGTCATAAGCGCTGATGCTCGGGCTCCCTTATGTACTTATTTCGCTGTGCAGATAATTCCACATTATTAGGTGAGGGAGAACACGACCCACCCTGGTGTTTGGAGGATCAGATCATAACCTGTACAGAAAGAGCTGCTGTCTCAGGCTGATTCTGCTGCCCGGAGCCAAGCATCCTTGAGGTCTTGTAAAGATACGAGTGTTTGTTTTTGTAGCATCTGATTGTTCTGTTCTATCCGGTCTCTTGTGGAGAAAAACACTGTGCCAATGCATTCCGGTTTCATTTTCAATTTCATGTTCATTGGTGACAACTGCACATTCATATTGTCAAAGTATTTGCAAGGAAAGCTTGATTAAAGGTGCAAAAAATAAAATAATAAATAAATAAAATAACACCTTTGCACGACAAGTCGACTGAATAAAGTTTAAATTTATCATTCACAAATGGTGTGGGACAAGTTAAGTGCTTTAAAAGTCAGGAAAATCGGCTAAACTTTAATATGAGCCTTAGCAAGCAGTACTAATAACTAATAATATTAATAAAAAAAACAATAATACAAACTGAGAGAACAAGTAATATTACAAATGTCTGCACTACATTTCTGCACTGTAAACAGAGAGGGTTATATATATATATATATATATATATATATATATATATATATATATATATATATATATATATATATATATATATATATATATATATTTATATATAATTCAATATTTGCCAATTATATGCTGCTTGCAAATAGCATATTTTTGTCAGAATACAGGTGCTTTGGAAGGATGAATAAAATACATAAAACAAAATAACAGATGATAACAGTAGAGTTAACTAAAGAGTTTAGAATAAATTAGTACCATTAATTAAACAATAGTAGTTAAGGATAAACTAAAGATAAAAATATGAACCAAAGGTCAGTGATTAAAAAAAAAAATAATAAATCACTCACAGTCTCCTTTTTATTCCATAATTTATGTTGCTTTCCATCAAAGATTCCACCTCTTTTGTGCTCTCTCACTCTCTTTCCTACAGCACTCCCAATGCTTTCATTTCTACTCACATATTCCCATCTCTCTCTCTCTCTCTCTCTCTCAGTCTGTGTGGACAGAGATTTACAGTGACAGTTTAATGAATCCAGCATTTCTTAATGCTCAGTGTGTCCTAGTGGCAGGAACGCTGACCCCCCTTCAACCCCCCTCAGTCTTCTACATGCATATTGCGCTTCACACGCAGTTGGGCTGGGAAGCATCTAAATGAATCATAACTCAAACATATCACTGTTATTAAAGACTTCACAAGCGTCCCCTGAGCTCTTTGAGCCAGTAATGCTCAATAATCGTGTCGCTTTTAACTTTAAGTTGCAGCTAAATTGCCTTCCTTACAAGAACAGTGCAGTAAAAATACAGTAAAATATGAAAAAACAGTAAAAGTATGAAGACTTTCCTCATATTGCAGACAATGTATACACACACACACACACACACACACACACACACACATACATATATATATATATATAAATGGACAGAATCTAAAACAAGTATTTTTATAAAGTATTTATTTATTCATAGCTTTAGAAACAACATTTTTAAAATTTCAAATTATTTACAGAATTTTATTACATTTATATTATTAATATATTTTAAATTATTAATATATTTTACTTAATTTTATATATATATATATATATATATATATATATATATATATATATATATATATATATATATAGTCAAACCAAAATGTATTCAGACACATTGAACATTTCATTCATTAATTCAGTGTATTCACTATAGTTTAAAAAAATGGTAATAAAATACGACAAAATCTGAGTTAAAGTGTGTCAGAAAAAAAAAAAATCTTAATTATGTCAGACTTAAGCAAAACATGGTCAGGACAAAGTGTCTGAATAATTATTGGTTCCAAATTTTTACCAATTTTACTGATAGTTCACTGCATTAAGAATTTTTCGGTATAATGTCACAGTTTACTTTATTTTGCTATCATCACTTACATAAATGAACTATAGTTTCCTGCACCCACTAGTAAAATATCAAAAATATCAAAAATGTCTGAATAATTTTTGGTTTGACTGTCTATATATATATATAAAAATATAAATATATATATATATATATATATATATATATATATATATATATAAAAATATAAATAAAAATATATATATATATATATATATATATATATATATATATATATATATATATATATATATATATATATAAATTATACAGTGTATAATCTCATTGACAGTGTTGGGGTGTAACGCATTACAAATAACTAGTAATGTAAACTTACTTTTTCAAGTTACTAGTAAAGTAACGCATTACTTTTAAATTTACTTATATGTAACGCAAGTTACTTTTTTACATGAATTGACTGACAGCTCTTCCAGGTGACAAAAAAAGTAACGCAAAAGTAAAATGTAACGCATTATTTTTCATAAAAAGTAACGCAGCATTTTTTTAGGGAGTAACGCAATATTGTAATGCATTGCTTTTAAAAGTAACTTTCCCCAACACTGCTTATTGATTAAATACAATAAAATCAAACTTCATTATTTAAATGTTCTATAAAGAAATCTTTACGTTTTAGAAGCTGTCAAAACGATAATAATGTATGTGTGAAAATGTACGATTGCTAGACTTTATATATATAAAACTTTATATGAATGTATGCGATTACTAATGACATTAAATATTAGATATCAGATAAAAGATTAGATAAAGATGACATTATTTATAAATGAATGATAAGTTTCATATCAATGCAAAAACAGCTTCACTTTATGTGACACTTGAGTTGATTTAAAGGGGACCTATTTTGCCCCTTCTTACAACATGTAGTATAAGTATCTGGTGTCCCCAGAATGTGTCTGTGAAGTTTCAGCTCAAAATCCCCCACAGATCATTTATTATAGCTTGTCAAATTTGCTCCTATTTGGGTGTGAGCAAAAACTCGTCGTTTTTGTGTGTCCCTTTAAATGCAAATGAGCTGCTGCTCCCTGCCCCCTTTCCGGAAGAGGGCGGAGCTTTAACAGCTCAACAACAACAAAGCTGGAGAATCTCACGCAGCCAAAATTTCAGAAATTGACAATAGCAGACTCCGGTTCTGATATTTTGGCTGCGTAAAATGATTTGCACAAATACATAACACTTTAACGACTTTCTTTGGCACATTTCCTTTATAAATGAATTTCAACCATGGTGTCCTCAGTGGCTCAAATGCCATGAGAGTCAATAGAGACTCTTATGTTCATTGGTACATCAAATAAAAGAACATTTGTAATGTTTTTTTGGCACAGGTATTGTATATCTCCAGCTGCTACAGTGAGGAAACAGAAATGGTGGACTGCTGCGATCTATGCTAATAGAGCAGATTGTCACCAGTCATGGGCGGGGCTTCTGGAACCACTCGTTTGGAGAGACTAGGGATTATAAAATAAGAAGTGGGTGGATTTTTACCATTATATGCTGGTTGTTTACACACACTGTGGACACATCTGTGTTCAAACACTTTATAGACATGACTGTCTAAAACACATCTGAGGACAATGTAAATGTTTACCATTTCTACTCTAGATGAAAGCCTCAAACACTATGATATACCAAAACTAAATCCCTCCCATTACAATTTATGAAGCTGTCTACAATACTGCACATTATGGCACAGATATAACATGGCATAAACTATAGCAGAATCTCTACCGTCCAGCTCTAATCGATACTGTATGTCTAGGATGTGGGAAAAGAGCCAAAAAGCCGTTTAAAGTAAAAAAGTTTGAGTCCTCATTGAGGTTGGCATTGATGCATCCACTCCGGTGTTCACAAAGACAGGAGTGCATTTCAGTTTTAGCAGATGCTATTCACCAAACACATCTAATATTCAGTGTTAAAATGCTCAGTTAATACTGCATTACAGTCACTCATTCATGGAGAAAGCTTTGAATTGTGTCTGGGAAGGGAGGGCGCGTGCTGCAGATAGAATTGTTATGTAAAAGTGTGTCAGATTGGATTGGTGAAGCATGGCTAACTTTATTGGACAAGACTGTGCAAGCAGAGAGACGGGGAGAAAGGTAGACACAGCGAGATATATTTAGAGAGACGCCGAAGTGAAGCGAGACAGGAGAGGAAGAGAAGACAGCGGGGGAAAAGAAGGAGAATCACCCCACACCGCGGTAAAGACACCATGCTTAGAGTTTATTGAAGTGGCAAATCATGTAAGACTCATTTGATTTTATTACTTGTATGTTTCTGAACTACATCAGGGACAACAGATTTTTTTTGCACTTTTAAAAATAAAGGCTCCAAAAAGTTAGATGTAACAGTTGGAATGAAAACTTTTAAAAGAATGATGTTACATACTTCCTTAAATCCCATCCTTTTTGTTTGATCAATGGTAGACAAGAGGACTGTTTGAAAACAGCCCATATCTTTGCAAATCATTTTGGTGACACTACTGGCAGAGAAATGACAAATTTCACCTTTAACTTAGTAAACCAACTATATGTACAGGTGTTTCAAAGATCCTCATTACCTCAGTTAAGGGATGAAAACTAGAACCAGCATTCAAATTGGTTTTGGTGAGTATAAACAGCATAGTCACTCATTAGAAACTGTAAATAATGATAGACAAGCCATCACAAAGTGATGTGAGCATTTCAAAATCTAAAGGCATACAAACCAAAACATCTTCTAACTACTTTTATCTCAGTGGAAAAAGTTGTATTTGTATATAAATATACTGATTTTATGAAAAAAAATGCATCTCTGATGGTATGGGGTTGCATGAGTGTGTGTGGCATGGGCAGCTTACACATCTGGAAAGGCACCATCAATGCTGAAAGGTATATCCAAGTTCTAGAACAACATATGCTCCCATCCAGACGTCGTCTCTTTCAGGGAAGACCTTGCATTTTCCAACATGACAATGCCAGACCACATACTGCATCAATTACAACATCATGGCTGCGTAGAAGAAGGATCCGGGTACTGAAATGACCAGCCTGCAGTCCAGATCTTTCACCCATAGAAAACATTTGGCGCATCATAAAGAGGAAGATGCGACAAAGAAGACCTAAGACAGTTGAGCAACTAGAAGCCTGTATTAGACAAGAATGGGACAACATTCCTATTCCTAAACTTGAGCAACTTGTCTCCTCAGTCCCCAGACGTTTGCAGACTGTTATAAAAAGAAGAGGGGATGCCACACAGTGGTAAACATGGCCTTGTCCCAACTTTTTTGAGATTTGTTGATGCCATGAAATTTAAAATCAACTTATTTTTGCCTTAAAATGATACATTTTCTCAGTTTAAACTTCTGATATGTCATCTATGTTGTATTCTGAATAAAATATTGAAATTTGAAACTTCCACATCATTGCATTCCTTTATTCACAATTTGTACAGTGTCCCAATAATCGGGTTTATATATATATATGCAACTTTCATTAAGCCTTTAAAACAGAAATATTGGTGGTAAATTTGCAAACTCATATTCAGATGTTTGGGGTCAATGAGATTTTTTTATGTTTTCAAAAGAAGTCTCTTCTGCTCACCATGGCTGCATTTATTTGATCAAAAATACAGTAAAAGCAGTAATATTGTGAAATATTATTACAATTTAAAATAACTGTTTAAAATGTCTATTTGAATATATTATAAAATGTATTTTTTTCCTGTGATCAAAGCTGAATTTTTCATTACTCCAGTATTCAGCGTCACATGATCCTTCAGAAATCATTCTAATATGATGATTTGCTGCTCAAGAAACACTTCTTATTATCATCTGTTCTCCAAATTGTTGCTTTCATTATTCTCTAATGGATAGAAATTTAAAAAAAAATCTTTGTAACTCTATAAATGTCTTTACTATCATGTTTTATCAATAGAATGCATCCTGCAAGCTGAACAGTTAAAAGTATTAATTTCTTTGAATAAAAATATGACCTCAAACTTTTTGAAAGGTACAGCCACTTTTACCATTGCTCAGTGACATTTTGCAGGCGAAATCAAGTCATTCCAATAGGAATTCAGGCAATTTTTCTCATGAGGGTGGAAAAAGTTGTTCACACAGACTTCACATACATTTAAGTTGGTTACACAAAACCGAACAGAAAGCTTCTTGTTTTGAGAGTGACTTCTGAGTGAGCACTGCTTCAAATCACTACACTAGTGACAATAGACGATGGAGATTTATTGCACGCACAATTTTGCAAAAATTTCACTAATGTGACCGCACCTTTATGCTGCTTTTGCGTCCTTCAGGTTCATTTAACTGCATAGAAAAAGAGAACAATTCCTTTAATAAGCTGTAAAGACCTGAAAACCATACTGAAGTAAAGGTACAGATATCTTACAGGGAAATGACTCCATTACAAGTTAGAAGTCACCCATTCCAATACGACTTCAGTAAAAGTCTGACTTCAGTAAGATATTCTGATTTGAACAGTTCTTAATCATTTTACTTGTACTGAATGTAGGCTCAAAGATGCACCTAAGAGACATGCCAGTGGAAAACAAGAAACAGTTGATTTGTGAAGAGAGCAGTCATGTGTTTATTTTCTAAAATCGAAAATAAAACTGAGGTTCAACACCACATCTAAATGTCTACAGACACTCAAGTTTAAGTTAAGCTCAAGTGCTCAAAAAGGGCTTAAGTAAACCAATATTCTTCAAAAAGGTCTTTTCAATATAACAGATTAATCTCCCAAGGCCATATCAAACTTAAAAACCCTAATCACAATTATAAATGGTTCTCTGCAATGATTTTGCAGTCACCTTACAGCCACAAACCTTCTGCTAATGAGACATGATTCAGCAATCTCTCTGATTAATTGAAAAGGTAATCAGTGTTACATTTTTAACTCAGTGCTCAGGGCAAACATCTTGCCATTGTATTGCATTTCATTTATTGCCTAAGAAAGCAATATCACAGTCCAAACTGCTGATTCAAATGGCGGACACTTGGCCTGAATGAAATCTTGAATTTAGATTTGTTTTGAGAAGAACAAAAGCTCTCCCGAGAGCTGCCAAAGATGATGTACAACGTGCTAAAACTTTCACAGTCACTGAGATGGTTCTTATGACAATGAGATCTTATTATCTATATGCTAAATAATTCTGCAGAGAAACCACCTCTGCCAGCTTTAACTCTACAGCACAAAGAAACTCTTACCAACACCTACTCGCACTCATGAGTGAGAGCGAATTTGCATAACAAAGGCCGTGGAAATGGGGAACGCTAGAAAAAGGAAGAAATAAGAAACAAACGCCCCTCATAGTGACTAGGGAGGTTGCGTTTAATGCTGAAAAGATGCTGGAAGCACTAATCAAACTTTTTTGTTTGTTTACCTGATTATTCTGGTTTTCTGTGGCATTAAAAGACATCAACATGAATAAATGTGTCCATCATGACTGAGAAAAAAAGAGGATTTGGTCACACAGTGTCACATTTCAAAGAACCTCATTACCAAAGTATTTTTGGAAGCTTCTCTTTTCATTTCATTAAGATTGCTAGTCTTGCCAGCATGAGCAGCAGATGTCGTCAGTGTGACCCAGCAGAGGAGATGATGCGAAAAGGCTTAAAGAAATGCTCTGGGTTCAGTACAACTAAACTATATTGACAGCATCTATGCTCATGTTTACAGTAACAATTTTTTTCCGACAACGTTGTCAAAACGATTCCCGTTCACATGGATTTGCGAAAACGACTAAAAACGCTGTATTCTGCTGCCAGGTCAGTAGATGGCGATGTCACTTTGTAAAGAAACACTATGCGCCTACAGACTGAACATGTACTACCCATACGCCTGACGTCACCGTTTTCGTGAATTCACATTTTTCTGCTATACACAGAGATGATAACTGTATCGTTTACAAAAACTTGCACTTTGAAACGCAAAAGTTTGCGTTTTCAGGGCCCCAAAATTGAACGGCCAAAAGGCATAAAAAGTTTTCCGTTTTAAGTTGAAAATGGTGTCATGTAAACGGCCCCTAAATTGTACAAAAGTGACAGTAAAGACTTACAATGTTACAAGTGTTCTATTCCAAATAAATCAGTATCCACAAAAAAAAAAAAAAAAAAAAAAAATGAAGCAACTCTCAATGTTTTCAACATTGATAATAAGAAATGTTTCTTGAGATGCAAATCAGCATTTCTGAAGGATCATGTGACTGAAGACTGGAGTAATGATGCTGAAAATTCAGCTTTGATCACAGGAATAAAATAAATTTTAAAATACGTGCAAATAGAAAATGGCTATTTTAAATTCTAATAATATTTCACAATATTACAGTTTTTACTGTATAATTGATTAAATAAACTCATCCTTGGTGCAAACATAAGAGACTTCCTTAAAAAACATAATTCCAATCTTTTGAACATTAGTGTACATCAATTACTCCATGCAAAAAAATGTGTTATAGGAGCTGTAAAGCTGTCCAAAGCATGACTAAGTGGATGAACTTCTAGTTATGCATTTCCAATGTTATTTCTATTAGAGTAGTGTGCTCCATATAAACAGATAGTTTTCATCACATCTCTTTCTCTTGTTCCTGTGCGTAACATGCACAGATGCAGTCAACACGAAACAGCCATTGCAATCCATTCTACTTTCAAAAATGGATTTCAGAGCGAAGCAGGATATTCAATGTGAAAAAAAAAAAAACTTGATTTTGTTCATCGGGATGAATTGTATTGTGAAATGCAGGGTTTTAACCACCATACAGATTTACATGTATGCATCTGACAGATGTTTTTATCCAAAGTGACTTGCATTGCATTCAGAACATACATTTTATTAGTTCATGCATTCCCTGGGAATCAAACCCATGACAAACAGCATCATGTAAATATGCTAATGGCAGACTTAAACTTTAACCTTTAGTCTCCCTGAAATCTTAAATCTTTGGTTACAACCTGGGTTTTGTTACAGAATGGAGCTACGAGGTAGAAAGAGCCTAAAGAAAAGAGAAAAATACCCTAAAAGGAGTGTTGTTTGAGAAGGTTAGAAAGGTTATGAAGACAAACTTTTTTTGTCTTCTTCTTCAGAATAACCTGCAGAATGAATCCTGCACAATAGGATCAGGGACGTACACTGAATGTGTAAGAAAGTAAATAAGATGCATTGCCGACTAAGTTCTACCGGACCTGAAACATTCCCTTTCATAAAATCCCACCCTCAATTTCCCATCTGCAGAAGTAATACCAGTGTGCTGAAGTGAAAGGTTTGAATCGGTGTCACCCAAGGTCATGATTATTTGCACAGGTTTGATGGCGGGTTCCTACACATCTTTTATGTGTTTATGTGCTGCAAGAATGATAGAGGGAGAAGAAGAAAGCGTGAACCAGCAGGGCTAACACTCATTTATATCAGCTACTTCTCAGAAAACACCTACACAGCCGGAAAGAACTATAGAGAGAAAACAACTTATTAAAGACCTGATAGGCACAGCGAGAGAAGGTATAAGTGAGATTTAGATAGTTTGTGGTAGCAGTGTCACTTGAAATTGAGCTCGAGTTGAAAAAAACATGTGGAATGCATAACAGACAAAGCATAACAAAACTGAACAGAAGCCATCTTTATAGTGGCATATACTATAATGCTGAACCACTTAACTACTTAAAGGGACAGTTCACCAAAAAATGTATCAATTAATCATCAATTACTCACCCTCATGTCATTCCAAATCCATAAGACTTCTGTTTATCTTCATGTTTGAGCTTCCGCAAGAACCAATAAGGGTTCATTCTGATGTTACACAGCACATTTGAGCTTCAAGAAAAACCAGTGAGGTTCATTCTCAAGTGTTACGCAGCACGTTTGAGCTTCAGCAAGAACCAATGAGGTTGATTCTCGTGTTACGCAGCACGTTTGACCTTCCTCAAAACCAATGAGGTTCATTCTAGTGTTACGCAGCAAGTTTGAGCTTCAACAAGAACCAATGAGGTTCATTCTAGTGTTACGCAGCAAGTTTGAGCTTCAACAAGAACCAATGAGGTTCATTCTAGTGTTACGCAGCATGTTTGAGCTTCAGCAAGAACCAATGAGGTTCATTCTCGTGTGTTACGCAGCACGTTTGAGCTTCAGCAAGAACCAATGAGGTTGATTCTCGTGTTACGCAGCACGTTTGACCTTCCTCAAAACCAATGAGGTTCATTCTAGTGTTACGCAGCAAGTTTGAGCTTCAACAAGAACCAATGAGGTTCATTCTGGTGTTACGCAGCACGTTTGAGCTTCAGCAAGAACCAATGAGGTTCATTCTTGTGTTACGCAGCACATTTGAGCTTCAGCAAGAACCAATGAGGTTCATTCTCGTGTGTTACGCAGCACGTTTGAGCTTCAGCAAGAACCAATGAGGTTCATTCTCAAGTGTTATGCAGCACGTCTGACCTTCCTCAAATCCAACGAGGTTCGTTCTCAAGTGTTACGCAGCACTTTTGAGCTTCCGCGAGAACTAATGAGGTTTATTCATGTGTGTCAAGCAAGTACGGTTGAGCATCTGGTTCACTGAACAATATTTATATGTAGCAAAGCCTATATTAAAACTGTTCATCATATAAAGCGATCGTGTCTCTTGAATTAATCCACTCAATTCATATGCATTTATTTTAACATCTCTTTATAAAAGTTTTTATTAACGTTTTCAGAGTTGTGGGTGATTAGACTTTCAATGGAGCAACAGAAATCTCTCAGATTTCATTAAAAACATCTTCATTTGTGTTTCGAAGATGAATGAAAGTCTTTGGAACGACATGAGGTTGAGTAATTGATGACAGAACTTTTCATTTTTGGATGAACTATACCTTTAAAAACATGAAAATACAAGACGTGTGCATATAGACCAACAACTGAGCGCAGACATACTGACACACTGCTGATTTGCAGTCATTAAGGATCAGCTGTCAGAAAGCTGAGTTTGTGCACCACAACGTGATTGATAAACTAATAAATCTCAACGAAATGGCATTACTGTCAAATTCCCTAAATGACAATTTAACACTAGCACTACCGGAATTCTATAACTACTAGAACTGCCAATAGCGGTCATTTTGACTGTTCATACCAGACAGCAGTGAATGTCATTTTTGTCATGTTATATTTACTTCAAAGCTTCTATGGTCATGTTTTATGAAAAATGTGGGGTAATTTAAGCATACATAATATAATATGTTCGTGATATTATTGTGTAAGAGCTAACGTACTAGACCTCCCACAAAAGTGCATGCCACAATTTGCTTTCCGCAATTTGCATCCGGCAAGCTGGAGATCAAAGTTTTTCACCGCAGTTAAAATGTTGTTTTTGAAAGTCAAAATGTCAACAAATATAAAATGAAGCAGAATATTTCGTTAGATAAAAACATATTGTGAATTTTGGAAATGATTACATCTGTCTTTATTCAATACATTTTGACTTTTGGAGTTTACAATGCTTTAGCATTATCGGAAATGTTTGGACCACACGAATCGGAAACAATTTTATGCAGCCTCTAATGAAATCTAGAATGAATAAATAGTTCTGTTATATTAGGACAGATAAAATCTCTGAATCACTCTCAGAATCAGTGTCAGACGAACTGTCAAGAGACCAAGAGACATCGCTCTCTGCTCCTCCATCAGACTCTGCATCATCAATGTTCTCAAGCAAAAATAAAACCTCAGTGACAGTCATTTTCTTTCTTGTTGCCATTTTGACGGTAAAGCTAAGTTTTAGCTTAGCAAAAGCATACAAAACTGCCAGAGAAAGGTTGCTAGGCAACAGCTACGCACATCTTTAATGGCGGGAAAAAGCGCTGAGGAGATACAACGCCTATAATATGTGCGGTCAAATTGACCGCTATGGCCATTCAAGGTAGAAATACTCAGAACTCTTTTGTGTTTTGTAATTTTAATAAAATAACAATGTTAAAATAAAATTTACATTAATTTAAGAAAAGTCATGGAACTGTAGTTATATGGGTTTTATTTCAACAAAGTTATTACATTGCAAATCTTTAAAACGGTCAAAATGACTGCCTTGGTATTTCTAGTGTTAAAGCAATACTGTTTATGAAGAAATGCACAAGCTAATTCTTCAGCAGTCTTCTCACCCAGTGCAGTTCGTCTGGTGTGTATTAATGTGCTATGTCATGGCATGTTAGCAAATGCATGAAGTTACATAATCCATAAACACTGCCTGTTCGAATCAGTATTTGGCCCATTTTTCATGATGTTAAACTACTGATGCATGATATTGTCTCACTGGCAGTTTGTCGTGTGTGATCTCAAGGGTTTATTCACAGGAAATGGACATTATTCTGCGAAAGCTGTAAATTCTATAGTAGTGCTGGTGTCAAACTAAAATGATGATGGAGAACTTACTACATCTCATTGCTCAATGAAATGTTATCCGTGCTGAAAATACAAGGTTAACCAGCTTTACCATTCCTTGCAGAATCTGTAAAAATTACATAATGTTTTGTTTTTTATATTTTTCCTATAGTGCTGCCCTGGGGAAGCTGATCTAAATATCAGATATTAAAAAAAATATCACACAAGACAAAATACAAATTAAAATTTACACAAATTATCCTGTTAACAAAAGCACACATACCCTTTGTTCTTAATATTGCTTCTTCAGGCATCTGCGATTGCTTGCAGTCCTTTGTGGTTGTTGTGAATGAGTCCCTCAGATGTCTGGAGTGGCAAAGCTGGATCTTGATATAAGTGAGCCACTATGGTTGAGAATTTGAATGTGAAGAGCTAGCAGGGAAACCAACAAAATTACAGGGTATTTGTCACGAACAGTGGGCAGAACAAACGAGGACTCGATTATCACAAAAGGACGAACCGTCATTGATGTTCAAGGAGGAAACATATGATATTAAGAAGTTATTTTGTCTTCTGAAATATGTGTTATGCCAAATAGCTTTATCGGAACAGTATTGATTTTAAAAAAACGATATTGAAAAACACATAATCTTGTAGATTCTGCAAAGGTTATGTATGAGAAAAACTGCAAGAAAAGAACCAAACCAGCACCCGTGTTGTTATTGTTATAAAAATCATTTTAATTGAAATATAGCTGAAATTAAATAAAATATAAATATTAGATGAAAAACATAAACCTAAAAAATATTGGAAATGTTGCATTGACAACAAACTGAAATAAAATTTAAGTTTAAGGCTGAAATACTAAAATGATTAAAACTGAAGCAAAAAATATTAATGCTAAATAGAAACCAAGATTGAATAAAAATGAAAAAAGCACGTAAAAATTTTACTACAATGATCCAAATTAATAAAATATAAAAATAAGTGTTTAAATAACCTCAAATTTGTTAAAAAAAAATCTAATCAGACCATTCTTGTACTTTTTAGTACTGCTTGAAAAGAGTCGCAGTAAGCATGCATGCACCAATGAGAGACTGTGACACAGCACTTCAATTTGAAAGCAAGGCATTACATTTCAGGTGTGTTTTGTGGACAAACATCAGAAAAACAGCCAGTTCACATGCTCTCAATCATGAAAGCACCTTCTGAATGTTGTTCTAACATCTGCCAAGAGACATCTCTGTGTTGTTTTGCATCCGGAGCAGAAGCTCAAGATGAAAGAAAGCACATGGAATCTCCTTGATGTGCATGTGCTAACAGGAACAGATCTGTCACTCAGCAGGATTGCAGCAGCATTAAAGATTAAGGATGAAAATATCATGCAGGAATAATTAAAAACGCATTGGTTGGCTAAATGCTCAGGCCTATGTCACAACAACAGGGCTATCAATTAGAAAAGCAGCAATGAGACGAGCTGTTTAAACTACAGATGGGCATTTAAAATGCACATTTTACTGTGACTAAGCCTGGAACAAATAAATGCCGCCTCACTAACAAAATGTCACATTTAACCCCTTAGGTCCGAAGTGTCCCGCCGGCAGGATATTTGCTGAAAAATTATACAAAAAAAAAAATCATAATTTAGGAAAAATAATTTTTACTATAAACTCCAATTTGTCAAAAGCATCATACAGCTCAGATAAACATGTGTCATTTGAAAGGTCTCAGGGAGTAGAATACATATAATTGTTAGTATAATTGTTTTGGGCTTTTACTAAATTTGAGCAAGTTTTTGTACGTGAAGCCCCGCAAGACCCGTATGTAAATAATAAACCGATGCAACAGTCATGACGCATTTTTGCTTGTAACATCAAGAAACATGCTCAGATTGTGGAAAATTGGATCATTATTTACATTAGATTCTCACGATTAAAATGAGTCCAACATCGGCATAATCCAATAAACTGATAACATGATATTTATCACGCAATTACGACACATAAAACCCCACAGGCGCACAGATGCTAACTAAAACTAAAACGTATATATCACTTGCCATTTCCACTAACAGCTTCATAAAACATGCATATATTGTAGAAAATGGCACATCATTACTTACAGTGGATTCTACCGATTGAAATGAGTTCAAGATCAAAATGATCCCGTGTGTCTGTCACAAGCTACTTCAGGCGAAAGAACGATTTTAAAAATGCCCATCTGGGGGCGCCAATGGATAAACAAAAAGGCTACCTTGGTTCCGAATGCTGTAACTCTTTATTTCTTTATGGGATCACCACTAAATTTGAACCAGATACAGCTCACATATAGTGGAACATCACCAAAAAATTGTCCTCTTAATTTATTTTAGTTATTGCATATCAAATATGAAATATATGTAAAATTCCCCTTGAGCAAACTTTTATTTTTTGACTTTATCAGCAGTTTCTCAGCATGAGAATGTCCAAATTTAATTTAATTTAATTTAATTTATTTTTTATTTAAAAATGTAAAAAGTTCTCTTTTAAATGATACCAACCTTTTTACTCTCCTTGCTAGAGATTTAAAGTTATGAGTCAATAATTTTGTGCATGTCACTCAGAAAACAAAAAAAGAAAATTAAAAATGCCAACCTTTGTTCCAAATGCTATAACTTTTGATTTTTCCATGCAATCACCACAAAATTTGATCCAGATACAGCTCGCATATAGAGGTGAAAATGTGAGCCTGCTACTGCATTTCCTTCATGAGATATTCCATTTTAAATTAGAAAGATATGCTTCAAAAGATACCAACCTTTTGACTCTCCTTGCTATAGTTTTGGAGTTAAAACTCTGAAAATACCCTCAGGGCTTAAGGGTTAACTGAAAGAAAGGTGCTTTTACTACATAAAACATAATTAATTATTTGTTCATTTACATAAACGTCCCTTTCTATATATATATATATATATATATATATATATATATATATAAAATAAAGCACCGCCCTCTTCTGGAAAGAGGGACAGGAGCTCATTTGCATTTAAAGGGACACACACAAAAACGGTGCGTTTTTGCTCACACCCAAATAGGGGCAAATTTGACAAGTTATAATAAATGATCTGTGGGGGATTTTGAGCTGAAACTTCACAGACACATTCTGGAGACTCCAGAGACTAATATTACATCTTGTAAAAGAGGAATAATAGGTCCCCTTTAACGTTTGTAATCTAACAAAATGTAGTAAGGAATACGCTTACATGAAAAAACTTTGTCAATGAAGAAAAATAAACTATACTTTTTAGTTTTATCTTAAAAAATGTTGCTTCTAAAGAAAAACATCTAACCATATATTATATATATATATATATATATATATATACACATATATATATATATATATATATATATATATATATATATATTATTTGTTCTTGAAACAAGATTTTTTTTTTTTTGAAGTGAAGATGTAGTTACGCCATCTACCAGCAGGGTCTAATTGGACCATGCTAACCAGTCAAACCCTGACCATTAGGGTCAACGGCTGTTTACGTATCCTTAAATGTTTTGATTGTTGGGATTAGATGAACATACTCTTCCCAAATGCTTCATTTGGCACCTAAAACGAGCTGGTTCCACCCATTGGGCCGCTGACAGTAATGACCAGCGTCCAGCACGCACTGAGTCCAGCTGGCTAATTGCTGGGAATCTCTTTTTAAAATGACCATAATTAGATCTCATTCATACGAGGACCCTAGAGCGAAAATCCACTGTTTTTGGCTAAGTCTAGAAGCGTGGAAGCGACGAAACAGAGAGAGAAAGCGATAATTGGGGTGGAAGGCTTGAGGAGGATAAGGAAGGTTAGGTGTCTGGTTGGAAGCCAAAAGTGCATCCCGAGCGTTGATGTGATATGATCTCTGGGAGAAAGGAACTTCACGGCGAGATGAAAATGAATGCGGAGAAGGAGTGACACAGCGGACGGAAAGTGAATGAGTGACATAAACAGCGTCTGACAGTGCATGCATTACACCGGCTTAAAGGTTAATGGAAAAACTAGTTTGTGAATCTCAGTGCTGTTTTTTGGAAGCGCACGAGCACAACGTGAAGATTAAAAATGAAGAGTCCAAAATTAGTCAGCATTAACCACATTTAATTTCTTAGGACCTTATTGTACATGATTCATTGGTGCATGTTATTACAAATAAATTCAATGTTTGTCTTTGTAACGTTTTATCAAAACGTTCCCCTCTGAAATGACTTTCTTATTCGGATGACATCAGACATTTTCGAGATTTCCCCTCCAACCACTTGCTGCCACACCCACTTTTCCAATCAATTCTGAATGGATAAAATCAAGTCAGGAAAAGGTTTTGCATAACACGTGGTTTAAAACCACAATATATAAAAAAATGTTGCTGACAGACTGGCCCCTTTGATGTGAGTGATTTAAAGAGATACAAACATCTTAAGAAAATACTAAAGTAGCAACATAATGCACGATTAAAATCACAAAAAGCTATTTATCTGACCCTCATTTTCTTTTTATTCTGACAAAAATGACTTTTGTCAGTTTCCTCATGTGACTTAGCTAATGCATGATGCTGTGAGTGACATAATGACCTATGTGGGAAAACAGCTGAACAATTTGATAAAGGGACAAATTTAAATGCTGTAGGGACAAGGCAAGATTTTTTTGTGTGTGTGTTTTTGAAAGAAGTCTCTTCTGCTCACCAAGGCTGTATTTATTTAATCAAAAATACAATATTTTTACTATTTAAAGTAAGTGTTTTCTGTTTTATTCCTGTGATCAATGCTGAATTTTCAGCATCATTACTCCAGTCTTCAGTGTCACATGATCCTTCAGAAATCATTCTAATATGATGATTTGCTGCAATGTTGAAAACAGTTGTGCTGCTTCATATGTGATACTTTTTTTTCCAGGATTTTTTGTTAAATATAAAGTTCAAAAGAACAGGATTTATTTGAAATGGAAATCTTTTGTAACATTATAAATGTCTTTAATGCAACTTTTGGTCAGTTTGTTGCATCCTAACTATTACTGTCAAATGATTAATCGCAATTAATCGCATCCAAAAGTTTGTGTTTACATAATATATGTGTGTGTACTGTGTATATTTATTATGTATATATAAATACACGCACATGTATATTTAACAAAAATATATTATATTTCTATATAAATTATAAATAAATATATAAATATTAGAGATGCACCGATACTAAATTTCTCCACCGATACCAATTATTCATAGTAAAATCTGGTGATACTGATACCACTACCAATAGTTTGGGGCTTCTGTCTTTTATACCTTCTTTTAAATGAATGATAATTAATTATTAAAATTAATAATTAATCATTATATTTTTAATTATTATATTTTGAAAGAAATGCAAATAAAAACTTTATTCTCTCCATTTCATCAACTTGTTTCAAAGTAATAAACATAAACACATTACTCAAATTAATATTAACACACATTAAATAAAATTCTTAAGAAATAACTTTCTTAACCCTTCTGAATGTTATTAATTCATATAACATTCATTATTACTATTAAAATTGAACATTAAACAGGTTTCTTATGTTTTTTTTTACACAAAGTCCAAATGCAGTGCATTTTCCTGTCCTCTTTTGATTGACAGGATATATCGGCCCTGACTATTGGCTGTTTTTAAACGGCCGATAGCCGATAGTGTGAAAAAATTTCGATTATTGGCCGATATAGTGGTGCATCTCTAATAAATATACATGTAAATATGTCTTAAAAAATATATGTATGTGTGTGTATTCATATATACACATAATAAATATACACAGACATATTTTATGTAAACACAAACTTTTATTTTGGATGCAATTAATAGCGATTAATCGCTGGACAGCACTTGTCCTAACTGAATACAAATTTGAATTTCTTTAGAAAAAACGATCTTACCGACCTCAAAGTTTTCAACGGTACATAAAGCAAAATACAGTTTCATTGCCAGTAAACATTATTTACGGCCAAGTAATTGCCTCAGTTCGCCTGCCATTGACTCTTTAACATGCAAGTCAACAGATCTATTTACCTAAACCAACTACCACAACCGACCAGCTCCCTACACCATACAGTTGTGAATCTGCAATGACCTCTACAGTTCTGAGCACTGCACTTTCATTCTGTTATTCATGACACACACACACACACTGACTCACACTGTCCTTTCAATCTGGCAAATTTAGTACAATTGGACACCAGTTTTTCCTCAAAGCAGCCTGACTTTCATGTTGTTTCTCATCTGACCCAAGAGAACGATCTCAAAAAACTGTGTGCGCTTTCATGTTTATTATAGTTTGTGTCAGCATGAATGCAATGAAGCACTGATATGTTTGTGTGTGTGTGTGTGTGTGTGTGTGTGTGTGTGTGTGTGTGTGTGTGTGTGTGTGTGTGTGTGTGTGTGTGTGTGTGTGTGTGTGTGTGTGTGTGTGTGTGTGGAGGCTGAAGATCTGACTGTGCTGTTTTGTCTTCCCATTCGTGCGATCTCATCATTTTAGTAGAGCACAGCTGCTCAGATCGCTTCTGTTCCTTCTGCACATGTGGACAATCCAAACATAAAGCACAGAACCCTTCCCTTTAGAGACTCAAAGACCTGACCAATACATGCAAGGCATTCAGAAAGTGTCCTTTATACATGAGTGAAAGTTACTTACCAGAAACTTCCCGTTCAATCCGAGCATGAATGCAGCGAAAACTCTGAAGATGGTCCGTATCAGAAGCGCTGAAAAGATCTTCTTGTTGTCTTCAGGAAGCTTGCATGATGCCCAGGCTTCTCACTCCCATCCTGCTCATTCCATGGCATCTTCTTTCCTCCATCTCACTGTCACTGAGTCTTACTCTCTCTCTCTCCTCTTTTCCATGCGAGAGAGTCTCTTCTCGAGGTCTCGGTCGTGATCAATGCTGCACGGAGCGCCGTGTGCTTCTTTCCGGTGTGTGTGTGGATCCCATCTGTCCCTCTCTCGACCTCCGCTCAAGAACGTCAACTCTGGTGTCTGAGCTCAGAGCCAGTGCGTGTGTGTATGTGTGTCCATATCCGTGTGTGGGAGAAGGAAGCAACCAATGGGAAAGGGAGGGAGTGATAGGAGTAAGCACACGCGCAGACCTAAAGGCAGCGAATAAACAGAAGGGTTAGACTCCTCTGTATTCAACCCTCTCTCTCCTCTCCATCCACTGTTTCGGCTTAAAGGAAAAGCTCATTATTTACTCACACTCATGTTGTTCCAGACCTGAATGCCTTTTTTTTTTTTCTTCGCTGAAGCACAAAAGAAGAAATTTCAAAGAATATACTCGGCACCCTTTTTCACGCAACAACAGATCATCTGTCCAAAAGGGACAAAAAGGTCTTCTGAAGCGTTAGTATTATTTATTTATATAATACTTAGATAGTAATTTTTATTTAGCTTTTATTTTTATTTTTTATCTACATTTAAATTTTAAATTTAAAGTTTAAGTTGTAGTACATTTGTCCCTAATTAAAAGAAAAAAAGGAAACACCTAAATCTTTTTAAAATACATTTATTTCATACTAAGTATACTTCAGATCCATTAACATATTTATTGACATATCACTTAAGACTTATTGATATACAATTATAATTAAACTTTATTTGGACTATTTCTTTATTGCACAATGCACATTTCTTAAACTCAAGCCTAAAAAAGTGTTTTAATATCACTATTAATAAGGATTGTATGATCTTTGTATAATATCAGTCTTTAAAGGGGATCTATAATGCCCCTTTTTACAAGATGTAATATAAGTCTCTGGTGTCTCCAGAATGTGTCTGTGAAGTTTCAGCTCAAAATACCCTACGGATCATTTATTATAGCTTGTCAAATTTGCTCCTATTTGGGTGTGAGCAAAAACACGCCATTTTTGTGTGTGTCCGTTTAAAATGCAAATGAGCTGCTGCTCCCGGACCCCTTTACGGAAGAGGGCGGAGCGTCAACAGCTTGTGCTTCGGTTGCTCTACAACAACAAAGCTGGAGAATCTCATGCAGCCAAAATGAGGATCTTTAGTTGGACTTCAGCACTAGTTACACACAATTAAAGTGCATTAAGTACAAAATTAGTTGTTCCACTTTGGAAGACTTTAAGTATACCAGTTTAGTATACCAAAAGTACAATTGCAGGGTTTTTTATTTAGCACATAAATATGTAAATGTATTTGTAGTATACGTATCACAAAATAAATGTATTTCAAATACATTTTAGTATTTTCTTTTTTCACTAAGGGGTGCTTTTGTCATTTTCATTAGTTTTTGCTTTTTTATATTTCCATTTGGCTTTAATTCATTTTAGTTTTAGTAATTTTTGTACTTCAACTTTATGTTTATTTTATTTTAAAATTTTAATTTAAGTTTTTCAAAATTTTATTTTAGTTTTATTTCACTGAACAAAAATTATTTTTAATAGTTCTAGTTTAATTAAGAACAACAAAACTGTAGGAATAGAACAAAATTTAAGCTATTGCTAGTGACTAAAAACGTTCCTCTCCGCAGCAGCTCTCAAATCAAACTGTATCCGAAATAACACTTCACTACTATATAGTAGGTGAAAAACGGTATGTGAAAAGAGAAAGATGTCTGAATTCACAGTGTTTGATAAACAAACGGCAGGCAAACATACCCGCATGACCTACAACTTCTGGCAAGATTCTGAAGTGCGCATCAAGTGGACACTTTACTATCCCATGAGGCCACAGGAAAGGTGAATGTGTGAATGGCAGTGAAGTGATGCAACTAATGCTGTAGGTCACATGACGAATGTAGCACGTCCGGATTACACTCATACTATATAAAACATACTTTTTTAACAGTCACAAAAAATATCAATATAGTGCACGAGTTTGCTTGAGAATTTCTCCTTTTGTGATGCACAGAAAAATAACAGCAATTTTTGGTGAACTATCCCTTTAAGGCTGGGTATATCATCAGCAGCACTTGAGAGAGAGAGAAAGTGAGTGAGTGTGTGTGTGTGTGTGTGTGTGTGTGTTTGTGTGTGTGTGTGTGTGTGTGTGTGTGTGTGTGTGTGTGTGTGTGTGTGTGTGTGTGTGTGTGTGTGTGTGTGTGTGTGTGTGTGTGTGTGTGTGTGCGTGCCTGGCCATTTAATTAAACCAGAAGATGCCGGAGATGCACAGGAGGGACAGGGAGAGACACGGCAGACGGCTGCTGATGATGATGATGATGAAGAGGAGGAGCAGAGAGGAGGGGGACGGAGGTTCAGGATGGTCAGACAGGAGGATATCAGGGGTCATCAGATGGGAGCATGTGGTTGTGCTGGGAAAAACATGGAGGAAAAAAGCCACCAGGAATCAGTAGAGCAGGTGGAATAGAAGAAGGGTAAATGAAGGGCTGCATAAAGGTAAAAAGAAGAAAGCCGTGGCACATTTATAAGGTTTATAAGGTGAAATTCCTGTCTTGGCCAGGTGAGGGCAGATTACATAAAAAGGATAGTTTTCTCAAAAATGAAAATTCTGGCATCATTTACTCACCCTCTTGTCACTCCAAACTTGTATGAGCTTCTTTCTCCTGCAGAACAAAAGGCAGAACATTTACAGTGCTTTATTTCATACAATGAAAATGAATGAATACAGATGCTTCTGAGCTCTAAAAAAGGCCACAAGAGAATCCTACAAGAGGTCCGTATGACTCATTGTAGTCTTTTAAGTTCATTGAAAACCTTCCCATCCAACCACCTCATTCTTATCACAATTTCAAAGTTGCAAGATCAGTTATGTCATCACTAACGTCAAACCTTCCCTACAGTATCCCGGACGAGCCCCCGTTTTTTTGAGATCCCAAAAGATCATTACAAATAAGAAAAGGACAAGTACATTTATGTCAAAAAACATCTGAGCTTTATTTAAAGGATTAGTTCACTTTCAAATTAAAATTTCCTGATAATTTACTCACCCCCATGTCATCCAAGATGTTCATGTCTTTCTTTCTTCAGCTGAAAAGAAATTAAGGTTTTTGATGAAAACATTCCAGGATTTTTCTCCTTATAGTGGACTTCAATGGAGCCCAAATGGTTGAACTTCTGCGAGGACTTCAGAAGACGCAATCATCTGGATAAACATGCACATTGCCCAATTTCTATATCCTAATTATTGTTAATGTAATTCATTTTTCCAGGAGCTCATTGCTTCTACCTTCAGTTAAACTGCTAACAGTGACTGTAAATTATTACATTATTTGCTAACTGCATTCTTTAAATTGTAATGTTGACATGCATTCTCTGTAAAGCTGCTTTGAAATTATATGTATCGTGAAAAGCGCTATACAAATAAATGTGAATTGAATTGAATTGAATTAAAGGTCAAAATTAGTTTCAGTACAGCTTCAATGCATTCTACACGATCCCAGACGAGAAATAAGGGTCTTATCTAGAGAAACCATCGCTCATTTTCTAAAAGAAAAAAAAAAAAAATTATATGTTTTAACCATAAATGCTAATCTTGAACTAGCTCTCTTTTTCTTCTTCTCTTTTCAGTGTAGATGCTGCTAAGTGTATTACTGCCCTCCACAGGTCAAAGTTTGAACTGAACTGTCATGTACAATATGCTAGTGCAAGTATATAACAATTAGTTCAAACTTTGACCTGTGGAGGGCAGAGATACACTTAGCAGTGTCTACACTGCCGGATTTCAAATAGAAAAGAAGAAGAAGAAGAGAGCTAGTTCAAGATGAGCATTTCTGGTTAAAACGTATATAATTTTTTTTTTTTTTTTTTAATGAGCGATGGCTTCTCGAGATAAGACCCTTATTTCTCATCTGGGATCGTTTAAAGCCCTTTGAAGCTGCACTGAAACTAATTTTGATCGTCTACCATTTGGAGGCCATTGAAGTCCACTACAAGGAGAATAATCCTGAAATGTTTTCAACAAAAACCTTCATTTCTTTTTGACTGAAGAAAGAAGGACACGGACATCTTGGATGACATGGGGTTGAGTAAATTATCAGGAAATTTTAATTTGAAATTGAACTAATCCTTAAAAAAATCATACTTAAAGGGTTCTACATCAGAACGCCAACTCAGTATTGACTGACGCTGTACATGTGAGCAGTACGACGCATGCGTGTGATACTGAGACAGGAGCCGTCCAATACTGAGTCGGCATTCTGACGTAGAACCCAGAAGTGCTGGACTGAAAGGGACACTGTGATGGAAAAAATGTAATGAGATGGGAGGAAAAAATACGGCTATGCTTTTGCGTTCTCTTGCATGTTTTGTGTTCCCTGAGAAACTTTGCTTTCTTTGCTTTTTAATTAAAAAAAAAAAAAAAAAAAGATAAAAAAAAAAACTGGTTATCACTACATTTCCCCTATTAAAGCCCCTTTGTGTGACTCACAACATGCCTTGGACTGGTTAAAGTTTATTTTTACTACAGAACGTATAAGACCGTCTGTGAAGAACTTTTGACTTTTTGTCTCTGTCATCACATCTGAGGGATCATAAAGTACAATGCCTTTATTCTGTCCTGACTCTTTTTTTTCCGCACCTCCGAAAGCCAAAGCATCCCTGTCATCTTTTCTCCTGATGAAAGTATTACCTCTATCGCTCTCTTATCTGATGTAACTCAGACAATCTAATTTCTGTGTAAAGAACTCTCACCTGCTGCATTGAGCTGATACACACGAGCCTCGGGCAAGAAGACTTGATTTACGTCACATGCGATTATGGCTCTTCAGCGGTCTGAGGAACAGAACAGTGATTTTGAGAGACTTCTTTTGGGTACATCACTCCTGAGAGGACAAGCAAAAGTTCAAAACCTTCAATATGATCTCATCGGCTGCGTCAGCTAAAACAACACACATCTACTGCAGTGAACATAGTGATTCATGACATTTTTGCAGAATAACCCACCTTGGAAAATGTAAACTTGAAGGTCAACATGAAGTTAATTATCATATTATTTAGATATTTTTATCTTTCAAAATGTTAACTTCATACTTATTTGTGGAATTTAATCAAACAGGAAGGAATGTTCTAGACTTGCTTGTATTAGTATTGTTGTAAAAGACTGACTTACATTGTATGGACAAAAAATATATATATATATAAGTATGTTTTTGTGTTCTGCAGAAGAAAGTCAGTCAAATACAGGTTTGAAATGACAAAAGCTTGACATAATTTTCATTTTTAGGTGAACTTTCCCTTTAAGAAACTGGCTTTTGTTATTCAAATGGATTTTACAAAAACAGCATGGAAGATGATATTGAGGACACTGAAATATATATATAAACTAATTATCAAATAAAATGATCAATTACTTTATGCGTACTTGCAGTATACTCACATAGAGTAATACTATAGCAAATCCCAAATTACATAGAGTGATAAAGCCTATGTCGATTGGCATTGCATTATAAATATACATTATCCTTATGAAAATACCTGAGATGGCTTGAAGAACACGGATAATTCATATACTGTCGCAATGCTGTGTTAATTCTCTTCATGTTTAATCCGTCAAAATGTCTATCTGCATCTTATTTTCATTTACTACAGGATTGCTGGAAGCCTTTTTTGTTTGTCTATATTAGGGATTTCCTGGAACTTATTACTCATGAGACTCAATTGTGGACTTTCTGCGCGAGGGCGCCCTCCGGCGTCGAGTATGAATGAAACAGACATTACATGTGAGAGTTATAGAGTTACTTCACCCAAAAATGAAAATAATGTCCTTTATTACTTACCCTCATGACTTTCCACACCAGTAACACCTTCGTTAATCTTCGGAACACAAATTAAGATATTTTAGTTTAAATCCCATGGCTCCGTGAGGCCTTTATAGGGAGTAATGACATTTCCTCCTTAAGATCCATAAAGGTACTAAAACATATTTAAATCAGTTCATGTGAGTACAGTGGTTCAATATTAATATTATAAAGCGACAAGAATATTTTTGGAGCACCAAAAAAAACAAAATAACTACTTATTTAGTGATGGTCGATTTCAAAACACTGCTTCAGGAAGATTTAGAGCACAATGAATCAGTGTATCGAATCTGCTGTTCGGAGCGCCAAAGTCACGTGATTTTAGCCGTTGGCTGTTTGACATGCGATCTGAATCATGATTCGACACACTGATTCATTTGTGTTCCGAATCTTCCTGAAGCAGTGTTTTGAAATCGGCCATCACTAAATAAGTCGTTAATTTGTTTTTTTTGGTGCACCAAAAATATTCTCCTTGCTTTATAATATTAATATTGAACCACTGTACTCACATGAACCGACGTTTTTAGTACCTTTATGGATCTTGAAAGAGGAAATGTCATTGCTCCCTATGGAGGCCTACTGAGCAATCGGATTTCAACTAAAATATCTTAATTTGTGTTCCGAAGATTAACGAAGGTCTTACGGGTGTGGAACGGCATGAGGGTAAGTAATAAATTACATTATTTTCATTTTTGGGTGAACTAACCTTTTAAGTGCTCCACAATGCTCACATCCTCCTATTTTGGGTAAAAACAGAATAAGAAAACACTGCTTTCTAAAGATATTTAAAGTAAATATACGATAATCCATACGTTTTTATCCGAATGAGCAAACTTTTGGTCTAGAAGCCCAGAGGGAGGTTAATATAATAAAACACAGAAAGGCATCGGCAGTAAACTGGTAACGTTAATGTAACATTTCCTGTTTCAGGACTTGCAAAATAATGGCAACTTACTGTCTGAACAGTGGCCAAATCTGCAAGATAACGCAAAATAATATGATATGATTAAATACTGGGAACTTTATACCACACTGACTTATTATTCAAAACATTCTCAGCTTCTTAATGGTCTCACAAACTACAGCAATAATTCCATAGACAGTTTCTCATGGCCATAATAATGATGTAGTTTATAGTCAAAGAAGCGCCTTTTATTTCCTTTCATAAATCATATTGAATGCTTTTGCCTCGGGAAAAGAAAAGAATCCTAAATATCACCTTTATCATGGACAGAGGTGGACCAATCAATCATCTCAGTGTGTGTACGACGGCTCTGTATCACTAGGTCACATCTGGACTCTAAATGTGATGGATGAGAAGAAAGCATGACTAGACACATATGTGAGCCGGCATTTCACCTTCAATTCGCTCTGTTCAGATGACATTTTACCACTAAAGTGCAAGTATGATTTTGTTTTCAGAGTGTAGTGGCTTAAATGGGTGCATAGCATGGGTAAATGGATTGTTCTGGCCTGATTTTTTTTTCTCCATTTCTGTGTTTGTGTTCCTTGCCTATTGTCTTTCACTATTTGCTATTATCTTTTTAGAGCTTCATTACAGTAGAATTTAAATTGAATCATTATGTTCCTGTTTATCACTGTAAAGCTGCTTTGAAACAATCTGTATTGTATAAAGTGCTTTAGGTGACTTGACTTGATGTACTTTACAAAAATTCATAAATAGATGTCATTCAGAAATAGATGTTACTGAGTCACAGTCATGCGCTCATTAACATATGACCAACTATTTGCATTTCAACACCCATTCAGTAAACTTGACTCATCCTCATTAATGTGAACTAAACTAGTACACAGAGATGAGTCAAGACAAGATGTCTTAAAGGGACTGTATACCAAAATCTGCCTTAAAACTGCTTAGGGTGGGAGAAAAAATAAAATATGACTGCAAGAAACCTTGACTAACATTAGCAGTGGACTTCATGTCAAAGAGGAAAAATGCTTCAAAAGTGTAGAATATTGTCTCTTTAATGTCTTCATCTAATGAAAGCATGTCCAGGTCACATTTTACCCCAAACTCCAAGTGCAAAAAGAACAAACTAAAAGTAAAGAAATCAAAAAGCCTGTAAGAGATTTTTGCATTATTTTCATAAACAGGAAACTCAGAACACTCTAGGCAGAATGTGAGTCTCATACTGCCATAGACAGTAAAAGAACACAGCGACCCCATTGGAACTCAATTGAGTCAAGTGAAGCCCATTTTTAGCGATTTTTAGCACTTCCGTTTCTGACGCGCAGACTCAAACTAAGCTTGATGACGTCAGCAACCTGTCTGACAGATGTAAATCTTCTAGTAGCTGTGCGTGCAAACTGCCATCGTTAATCTTGCAGAGACGGCGAGCTTGAGCGGGGAGTTCTTTGGCGTGAGTGAGCAGGAGTAAGTATTCTGATTAATTATTTTGTATAGTATTTTAAAATGTAACGCCAGTACGCCATATTAAGATAATCTCCCCGATTGTCTGCGAGCTTCTCCTCCTGTCTGTACGGTAATTTCTCTACTGTGCGACAGAGAGTCGAGTGGTTATGACGCAATCGTTAGCCTATTTTTACAAAAACTGTTTCTACGGGGCCATAATGTAACATAGAAGTTAATGGAGCCCTTTATACATTGTCGTGTATCTTTGGAAATAAATAATGGACAAATGGAGTCTTTAAACGCCTCAGATGTAAAGTTATTCGCTGTCAAAGTGACGCCAAAATGAATGGGAGTCAATGGGATGCTAACGCAAGTGAAGTTCTGCTACAAGATGGCGGCACGCGGCCGACTTCAACTTCCGGTCGACTTCCTTGGGCACTGGATACTGCTCCATTGCACTTGAATTATGGGGCGTGTCTTAACCGAACCAGTAAAAAACAACAACTCTGCACTCAATTGGATAGACCTACAACCAATCAGAGCAACGCAGTAAGTGACGTATGTTGAACTTGTACTTTTGCCGAATCCCGTTGGAAGGACGGCAAACACATCTTTCCCATCGACAAATGGCGTGATTGCAGTTCTTTGTTCGTCTTTTAAAATTAATGCGCTGTCGATTTCTTTTATTACAGATGTGATAGCGGAATTTAAACATCTTACTTCTCCAGCTGCAGTCATCGTTGGTGAAAACCAATTCAACCCAAGCGCTCTTTGATGACGTGGGTGGTTATGTAACCGCAGATAGCCTGTCCATCATCGATTAAAGCCCGCCCTGGCAATTTGATTGGCTCGGCCTTCCGGGAGCCGAGCATAATTACTCCACAATGGATCGAGTCCAGACCGAACTTCCCATCCAAAAAATGTTGTGGGCGGGGTTCGGGCTGGCACCCAGGCTAATAAACAGGGATCATTTTCCACAAAATTCTCATTACTGGTACTGTAAAGCATAAAGATCTCTTACCAGGTTTATTATTGTTGACTAAAACAATTACATTAAACTAAACGTATTAAAGTCCCCCTGTGGTGAAAATCAAGTTTTAATGTTGTTTATATGTGGTGTTTGAATATGTTTTAAGACAAACCATGTGCAAATTCATAAGTCAACACCATTGCTGAATATTTTCTCTTTAAAACTGCAGTAATCTGAAGACAATTTCAAAAACGCGGTTTGAAAACGCTGGTGTTTCTGACGTCACAAACTACCTTGTAACCGATCACATCTACGTGTAATCATCAACGAGTGGATCTCTGAACTGGTGCTAGTGAGTGGAGGCGGGGCTAATTTGCATATTCATAGAACCGCATATACTAAATGAGGCAATGGTGTGGAGTTTCAAACTATTAAATTTTTTTTTTTGAAGGAAAATATGTTTAAATATGTCATTTTGGTCATCAAAGAGTTGTAAGGGATAAAATTATTGATTACAGGGGGATTTTAATTAAATAGCATTTCTGTTAACTAAAATAATGCTGAAATAAAATAAAAACCTAAATATTAGTTTAAAAACCTAAACTAAATGAAAAATAGAAGTGTTGCCATAATTGGCAATAAAATTAATTAAGTTTAAGCTGAAGTACTAAAATACGGAAGAGGATTAGGGCCAAGCAATAATAAAAAAATAAAACCATCTCGAGATTAAAGTTGATCAATTTCGAGAAAAATCTCTAAATAAAATGTTGAGAATAAACTCATTAAATTACGAGAAAAAAGTTGTTAAATTACGAGAACAAATTCGTTAAATTACGAATTTGTTCTCATAATTTAACTACTTTATTCTCAACATTTTATCTCGACTTTTTTTCTCGAAATTTAACAACTTTTTCTCTCATAATTTAACGAATTTGTTCTCATAATCTAATGACTTTTTTCTCGTAATTTAATGGCTTTATTCATATTTCATCTCGACCTTTTTCCTGAAATTTAACGAGTTTTTTCTCGAAATTTAACAACTTTAATCTCGAGATGGTTTTATTTTTTTATTATTGCTTGGCCCTAATCCTCTTCCGTACTAAAATGATTAACTGGAATTTAAAAAAAAATAAATAAATAAAAAAATAAAACTAAACCAAAATTACTGAAATAAAAATAAAATTAAACCTCAAAAGCAATGTTTAAAAATTAAACATAAAAACTACAATTATCTATATGTTTATTTAAATGACACAAATTATAGTAATGAGGAAAGTAATGAGAATTTGTGAGAAAATGTGTTTAATTTTTCTGAAATGACACAATTGTGTATATATATATATATATATATATATATGACCAAATATATCCTGGGCATATTCAATGACAGGTTCACCCTCACATCCTTTTGAGTTATAGTCTATTTTCAGTACAGCTGAAGAGAGAGAGAGAGAGAGAGAGAGAGAGAGAGAGAGAGAGAGTGAGTGTGTGTGTGTGTGTGTGTGTGTGTGTGTGTGTGTGTGTGTGTGTTGACTTCACACCCCTAGTGATGGTTATAGATGTGAACACATGTTAGGGAACAGGTAATGTGTTCTGACACAAAGAACAAAGGGAACCGAAGTCTAAGAAAACAAACACACAAACATATAGAGACACACAAACTATGAAATCCCTCCTCCTTTAGACACATGTACATTCAGCAGACCTCAACTTTATGAATTTAATTACAGCATGCTCACCTCCTGAAGAACGATTGCAAGACTATATTTAAGAACCTTTTTTTTATTTTATTTTGCATTGTGAAATAAAAAATGCAAAACCAAAAAAACCAAATCTCAGTCTAATGTAATTTCAATAAATAATAAAAAAATATTTATACATCATAATGAAGTAAACTCCATGTAAAATATCTGGATGTGTTACAGTGAAAATAACATCACAATGCAAGAAAATATCCTAAAGATTCTAAAATATCCATATTTTCTATGCAAAAAAAAAAAAATTTTAAAAAGCTTTTAACTGTGTGGTGAAATACTCATGAGATTCATCCACAAGGAGTTTCATAAAGTCACTAGCAGTGGTTGCAACAGGTTCTGCAGTTACTCAAGCCTTTATGAAGATATTGGCACTGAAAGCAGGCAGACGCTGTCCATGCCAAGAGCTTCTACTCCTTCATCCGTCATCTCCCAGAGCTTTCTATTCCTCACAATCAATTTCCTGAACAAGAAGACGACAGGCTTTGATCAATACGTCACTGTTGTTTTTCCTCCCTCTTTATCTAAATCTGTGCCTCCGTAAAAATGACAAGACAAACTCCGGCCTCTTTGTCTTAATTTTTACTGCATGAAATTGAATTCCGTCACCCTTCCATCACAAGGGAGAAGTTCAAGGGGCAGAAGAAAGCAAAGAAAAAAGAGAAGGAAAATAATACCATGTTAGAAAATAGGAAAAATTATATAAATACTGCAAAACCATATTCATTAACTAAACTCACCACCATTTCTAGGGTCAAAGTTTAATATTTACAATACCAACTTTGGTACCAAGTTAGTAATGAAATTTAAAAAAATACCAGCATTTCCCCCTAGCATTTTGAGTGATGTTGTGTGGTTTCTTAAACACTTCTAATTGGCCATTGTGTTCACATGCTCAAAAGATATATCTGTGATTGGCTACAGTAATCAACACTTCAAAAACATGTTGTAAATAGCTCAACAGTGCTCTAAATGCTCGGGGGAAATGATGGTATCATCAATTTTTTTTTTTTTTTTTTTTTTTTATTTCAGTACCTTTTGACAACCCTAATACTTTGTGTCACAGGTTTGTTCAAATTACTAACCCCAAGTTTTATGTGATTATAGTAACAGTCTTGGCAAACATCAACAGGGTTCTATAGTGCGAACAAATGACACTAAAAATAACTGTTAAAAAAGTTACAAAAAAAAGCTACAAAAGTTACTGTTCTAAAAGTTACAAACTACAACTCCCAAAATGCATCTAACAGTTACGTTTCACAATGTGATTGACTACTTTTCATGCCTTCAGTCAACAGAGCAAGCACGAAAAAGTTCATGTTCAAGATGTCCATGCTCAAGACTGGACATTAACCATTATGTTATTGTGAGCCTATTTAGGTTTACAAGGTGCCTCTAAAATTTGAGATATGTGGGTCAAAAGAGCCTGTTTAATATTTATAATATATAATAAAGTTAAGCAATCTAACATGAATGAGATGTTTTTCCTGAGTATCAGCACAATCGCTAATGTGATATTGACAGTTTAATAAACAAGATGATATAAAGTTACTTTTACTTAATATCAAGCAACATTTTAGACACAATATTGTCTGTTTTCATTCTATTTAGTTCCAAACAAATCCAAAACACAGCAGCGTTCCGCTTTGAACAAACTAACTGAATGAATAATTCGGTGACAAAGACAGTGACTTACAGCCAAATTAAAGTATAATTTCAATTGATTTTGATAATTTCACATTCCTGTATTCAACATTTTATATTGAAAACATTAATTTCATAACATTATGCAATTGCAATTGCACCTATGAGCTGCATTAGACAGTCTCTGTAAATTAGGGCTGCCCCCTAACAGTCGACTAAACGTTAGTCAACCAAGATTTTATTAGTCGGAGAAAAATAAATTTCCAGAGGAAGTAAAGTCCATGAGGGTCAGATCATCAGGACAGCAGGTCCTTGTGGTAATTACAGTATGTACAGTATATCATCCATCAACCTCAAATATAGCTTATCACTTGAAACATGTAATAGCAACTTTACATGGTAAATCGCTCTAACGTTAACCTAGATAAATGTGCGCTATTATATATCCAAGTGTTCGTGCGAAGTGTGGCAGCTAAAGGCAGCGCTTTACTGCACGACATGGAGGGGCCGGTGTCATTTAAGAGTAATACATCATTCCAAACTGTAAAGGGTCTCCTTTTATTTGTATACACTCACAATAACCACAAAACTTTGTGCTTTTGTAAAATAAAGAAAACAAACAGGATGTTCTTTCTGCCGTCTCGGTCTCCCCGAACAGCAGCGCGTCACAAAAATGAACCTAAACTCAGCATATAGCCTACTTTCCTCACAGACATGAGAAGTATATCAATAGAAAGATTGAAATGTCTACTTTTAAAGGTGCCCTAGATTCAAAAATTGAATTTACCTCGGCATAGTTGAATAACAAGAGTTCAGTACATGGAAATGACATACAGTGAGTCTCAAACTCCATTGTTTCCTCCTTCTTATATAAATCTCATTTGTTTAAAAGACCTCCGAAGAACAGGCGAATCTCAACATAACACTGACTGCTACGTAACAGTCAGGATCATTAATATGTACAACCCCAATATTTGCATATGCCAGCCCATGTTCCCAACATTATGAAAGGCATTAGACAAGGGCGGAACATCTGGATCTGCACAGCTGAATCATCAGACTAGGTAAGCAAGCAAGGACAATAGCAAAAAATGGCAGATGGAGCAATAATAACTGACATGATCCATGATAACATGATATTTTTGGTGATATTTGTGAATTGTCTTTCTAAATGTTTCGTTAGCATGTTGCTAATGTACTGTTAAATGTGGTTAAAGTTACCATCGTTTCTTACTGTATTCACAGAGACAAGAGCTGTCGCTATTTTCATTATTAAACACTTGCAGTCTGTATAATTCATAAACACAACTTCATTCTTTATAAATCTCTCCAACAGTGTAGCATTAGCTGTTAGCCTTGGAGCACAGCCTTCTCATTCAGAATCAATGTAAACATCAAAATAAACACTGTACTTACACGATTAGGCATGCTGCATGACGAACAATCCATTTTGAGGGTTATATTAGCTGTTTGAACTTTTTTTATGTTGTTTAAGGCAAGCGCGAGCTCTTGGGGCGTGGAGCAAGAGAATTAAAGGGCCACACACCCTGAATCGGCGCATTTCTAATTATGCCCCAAAATAGGCAGTTAAAAAAATGAATTAAAAAAAATCTATGGGGTATTTTGAGCTGAAACTTCAGACACATTCAGGGGACACCATAGACTTATATTACATCTTTTAAAAAAAAAGTTCTAGGGCACCTTTAAACAAATTAATTCCAATCTAAAACAAATACTCTCTGATTATGTAATCCAGGGATGGGTCCTGGAGGGCCACTGCCCAGCAAAGTTTAGCTCCAACCCTAATCAAACACACCTGAACCAGCTAATCAAGGTCTTTAGGATTAGTAGAAAGTTACAGGCAAGTGAGTTTTTATCATGGATGGAGATAAACTCTGCAGGACACTGGCCCTCCAGGACCAGAGTTGCCCATCCCTGATGTAATCCATATGAAAGATGCATTTCTCTCTACAGCGTTACTCGCGCTCTCGTTACTGCAGAGATGAGAGTCAGCATCGTCAGCTGCATCTTTGCAACCGACACTGACTCAGAAAACAATAGTTTATTAATAATCTATTAAAATGTTATTTTATAATAATATAATACATTTAGGCTATGTAAGGGGCCATTCACATATCGCGTTTTTTGCGCGTGCAAGTTCATTATTTCAAATGTAGGCGTGCAGCAAGCACGCTCATAATAGAAGCGACGCTATCGTGACACGCATGCGGTGTGGCGCGCTCATTTTTTCCAGCTGCTCATATGCCGTAGCGAGATGGAAACATCTCAACTTTTCAGAATGCCGCAAGCGCACCGAAATCAATTAACCGCTTTATCAACTAAACATTAATTAATTGATTAAATTATTAATTTATCAGTTAATCCTTTGTTGATACTTCCTCGTCATCATGGAGTGTGCATTTCAAGGTTACATAGTAACGTCAGACGCCACGGGAGCTAGAAAAAGTCGACTAGTAGTTTAGTCGCGGGCAGCTCTGCTGTAGTGTAAATATACCTAAATGCCACCTCTGCAGTGCATTATGATACTGATTTAATTTTATTATTAAACACATTTTTACAAAATGAAATGTAAGAATTTGACATTAAAAGGTGATGCATTTAATAAGGTTGTCCTTACAAAAGACAAAAAAGCCTAGAATTCAATTGGGGGGGATATTGGACCTGTAATGGAAAAGTTCATTTCTGTCATCGATCAGAAGGTGCTCCTAATCTCTTTTTTTTTTTTTTTTTTTCTTCAAATGGGAGCACAACTGCTCTTAAAGAAAAATGTAGCAGTAGAGCCTCACCATAACTCTCATATTAACTGCTGCAGTACTGCAGTGCACACTGGAGCAATTCTGACCTCTGGTGCACATTCAGGGAATCGCACTTGAACACAACAGAGTCAATCGCTTTCCAGTCATTACCTTTTCCAGTATTTGTCTGCTATCACTGTGTATTTCCTGAACATTTTTCCATGTGCCTCTTATAAATGTTATTTCTAAGCATAGGAGAGGGCATATAGGTTAAGGAAGGGAATGTAATGCTCAGACCTCATGTTGGTTCAAACCTTTTTGAATTTCTCTCTTCTGTGAAACACAAAAGGAGGTTATTACCAGAATGCCAAAGTGCTCTTTTCTATGCAATAAAAGCAAACAGTGACTTTACTAGTACAAAAAGCACCATCAAATTTCAAATTCAAAAAATGAATTCTAATTCCTGCATAACTTTCTTAATCAGTATCTTTGTCTTGTTTTACAAAATATTTAAACATCCTTGAAGTTAAATTTGTCTGAGAGGTAAAACAATTTTTTATTAGAATTTTTTAGGACTGTCTATGTATCTTAAATCTATGGAAGCTTGTTTCCGCCACTGAATAAAAAATAAAAAAGGTAATTGCGACTTTTTATCTCACAATTCTGACATTTTTCACACAGTTGCGAGTTTATATCTCACAATTCTGACTTTTTTTTTCTCAGAATTGTGATATAAAGTCGCAATTGCATGTTATAAAGTCAGAATTGCAAGATATAAACTCACAATTCTGAGAAATTGCATGAAAAAAAATTCAGAATTGCGAGTCTATAGTGAGTTTATAACACAATTGTTAGTTTATAACTCACAATTGTGACTTTGTTCAGACCTGTGAGATTAAAAGTCGCAATTGTTATAATGGCAGAATTGTGAGATATATACTGTACATACAATATTTGCTTTTTTTAAAATCTTCTCATCACCTTTGACATTAAACAGGGAAAAAAAGGGACTAAATATTGTGAAAAATATTAAACAAACATGTGACCACATGAAATCAGCAAGTTCATGTACATGTTAGGAATCTGTACTTCAAAGATTATTATAGTATAAGCTCAATAAAACAAGGTACTATATATAATTTTTAAAGGTGAAAGCCTCACATCTATTTTGAAATAAAATACCAGACCAAGCTGAAGGTGGTGAGAGTGACATTTATTGAGGTTGAGTCGTTACAAACAAGATTAATCTGACCAGAAAACCTAATGAGCTCCAGTTGCCTTCACAATACAACATAGAATGGGTCTATATCACAAACACGACAGTGCAACACAAGATTTATCATATTACTTGCTCCACAAATACTCAGAACAAACACCCTGTCAACCTGAATGCATGTCTTTCATTTGATTTGGAATGAGATGTAAAATAATACTTTTTTTTTTTTTTTTTTTTTTTGCTTTGCTCACTGTTGTTTTTTTCTCATTTACACTGTTTCAGCTAAATTTCAGTGCATTACTGTTTCTGTGTTCCCTGTAGTGAACTGTATTACACCTGACACACAAGAACACAGTCCTTTATGGACAACAAAAGAGAAACAACTACAAAAAAAGGGGGACAGTTTAGTCTTAAAATGATGCAAAGGGGTCATATCATACTTTTTATTCCCCTTGATGACCACATATAATGCTAATAAAGTTTATTGGTTTATTTTTTTGCATCAAAAACAAAGTTGTCTTTGCCTGAAAATTTTCAACCTGTTCTGAGCAAACAAAACATGTATATCTGCATTTGATAAGTCATGTGATAACTTATTAATCAGTTGAACATCCAAAATATTTAGGCCTAAATTTAAGATGTGTATTTGAATGTTCCATCTATTTGGACTAGAGTTTTAACATAAACAAACTGTTAAACTGCATATTTGTCAGGTCATACGGGTAAGATTTCTGTAATAGTACCAATAAATGAAATGTAATCATACATGTAATCAAATGAAATCATAATCAGGTTTACATATTTATCATTAATAAAAACAATTTGTTTCAATCTCATTCATTTTAACTAACTGAATATTGCTAGCCATATTTTATCCATTCATACTTTTAACTGAATAAATTTAATTGTTTTCATAATGAACAGGTTTATGCAAATTCTAATCAATTTGAATAAATGCATTTTGAAAATAATTTTTTTTAATATAATCAAATAGATGCAAATAGTTCAACTACACCATAGTTTGTTTTTTGAGTGCAGTAATCTTATCAGTTTCATTTATGTATGACTGAAAAATATGCATTGCATTGATAACAGTTTAACAGTTTTTTATGTTGTGTAATCCAAATGGATATAACTTTATATGTAATACATTTAAGTCTAAATCTTTTTTTTTTTTTAGTGAGGAGGATTTCAGAACAAATTGTTTTTGTAGCGTTGTTTCAATAAATGCTCTTCTCAGGAAGAAAATTTAGATTTCTGAAATGTACGTTATTCTTAAAACAGTATGCTGTCATATACATCAGGCTCTTTTATCTGAAAAGCTTCGATTCCTCATGATATGACCCCTTTAAATATGTGGAGACACACAGAGACAGACAGACTGGTTTTGCGGCAGGACAGACAGACAGACAGACAGTGGCAGAAGAGGCAGTTGCCCATCACAAGAGGAGAAGAGAGGCGTGATTGGGCTACAGTGCTAGCGGCAGCGGTCTTAGCCAATCAGTGAGCTGCCAGATGTCACATGTCACAGCGTGCTGGTGGAGGAGGATGCCAGCCGTTTTCCTATGTATATTCTGAGAAAGACAGAAAAAAGAAAGAAACAGACAGAGAGAGATCATCTGTCATCGTTTGTCTGATGGTCGAAAATTCAATTTGTTCAGCTCAATACATTTTAGAGAGTCTGAGCCCAAACATTTTTATTTGTTTCTGATTTATTGCAAACACAGACATACGGGACTCGGGGGCTGCGACAGGACCCCGGCCTTGGGACACGCTCACAACGTCATGAGCCAATCATATTCAGATTACATTTGATCTACAGTCATTTTTAAAAAGCACAATGGCAGAGAAGCCTCATCTATGTGGTGTGCACTAATGGTCAAAATTTTGAGATCAGTATTTAATAGTTTTATTCAGCAAGGACACATTAAAATCATCAAACAGTACGTCACATTATCAGCATGTCATTCACTGCATTTTCAGGAGCAACTCCTGTTTTTCATTCACATGCACAATGATAATTTTGCAGATTCACTCTTGCATTTAAATGCATAAACACTCCCAATCAGAAACACATAAAACAGACTGCTGTCACTTATGGATGGCAAAATGCAGAGTCAAGTGTTTGAGAACTATGTGTACTAAGTATGCACGATATATCGGCCTGATAAGAAAATTTGGCCGATATATTAAAGCCAATAAATAATGGATTGTTTCCTTCAGCTGAGACACTTCAGATGTACAGTCTGCCATGATGGTTTTGAATTGCTTGAAATATGATTGAAATCACTTCAAAAAGGAAAATACAGTTAAGTACAACGTACAGCGCAAGTCTGTCATATAGGCTACATAATATTATGAGAACATTATAATTGTGTGTTTGGGACATGACTTTTAATGGTGAGACTTTTATTGTAATCAAGCTCTCAAAAATTATATAAAAATTTTGATTTAGAAAGAATTATCAGCCAAAATTTTCATATCGGTGCATCCATAATGTCTACAATAGCGTTTATATATTTAATTTTCAATGCAAATAAGGCGTATGATGGGTTTGAAAACGGCATGTTTAAAGACTCCTTCCTAATCAATCATCTTTTGCATTAAAATCAGTGGTACAGCCATAGACTTCAGTGGGGTTGTATGGGATGACCATCCACAGAATCCTATGCTTTTATTTATGCAGATAATAAACAGTGCTAAAGGTGCCATTGAACTTTTTTTACAAGATGTAATATAAGTCTAAGGTGTCCCTTGAATGTGTCTGTGAAGTTTCAGCTCAAAATACCCCATAGATTTTTTTTTAATACATTTTTTTAACTGCCTATTTTGAGCCATAATTACATATGCACAGATTAAGCGCGCGGCCCCTTTAAATCTCCCGCTCCCTGCCCCCGCAAGCTCTCGACAGCCTTAAACAGCATAAACAAAGTTCACACAGCTAATATAACCCTCAAAATGGATCTTTACAAGATGTTCGTCATGCATACTGCATGCATGCGTCGGATCATGTGAGTATGGTATTTATTTGGATGTTTACATTTGATTCTGAATGAGTTTGATAGTGCTCCATGGCTAAAGCTAACATTACACACTGTTGGAGATTTATAAAGAATGAAGTTGTGTTTATGAATTATACAGACAGCAAGTGTTTAAAAATGAAAATAGCAACAGTACATTAGCAACATGCTAACGAAACATTTAGAAAGACAGTTTACAAATATCAGTAAAAATATCATGTTATCATGGATCATGTCAGTTATTATCGCTCCATCTGCCATTTTTCACTGTTGTCCTTGCTTGCTTACCTAGTCTGATGATTCAGCTGTGCACAGATCCAGATGTTCTGCCCTTGTCTAATGCTGTGTTCACACCAGACGCGACTTGCGCGAATAAATCGCGCTATTCGCGCGTAGTTGGACGCTTGAACATTTTGAGTTTACTCGCTTCATTCGCGCGTGACATTCGCTTCATTCGCGCGTGAAAATCCCTTCACAACAGACGCGAATTTGCGTCATGAGAGGGGCTCTCCCGCTCCTTTATGTGTCCCAGACTCTCCCACTGCTTCTGCACACTTCCTCTGAATAAACACAACTTGTCAGTGGGGAAATAATTGTAAATTACAGCGAATAAGCTCAATTGGTCGTCTTTAGTTGGCTTGTAGTCTCAATATGTATTTATATATATGTATATATATAGCTCAAATTGAGTAAAGACCGTTTTTTACAACTTATCAGATTGTCCGACCTCCTCACTCACTTTCTTTCAAACACGGTCCTTTTTATTTCTGTTTCTATAAATGTATGAAGATGTACAGCGACGATGATTTTGTCCTCCATTGTTGTTTCGAATTTCTGCCTCAGCTCGCTACGTCACGTCACTACTAGAGCAAGCTCCCGATTGGTTAACGCGGCGCGGAAATTCGCCAAAGTTCAGATTTTTCAACTTGCGCGAATCGCGTCATTCGCGCGAATCGCTCAATTCGCGCCGCGTCATTCGCGCCGCGTCATTCGCGCCGCTTCATTCGCGCGAATCGCGCCGCAGGATGTCAATTCGCGTCTTTGCATTGACTTAACATGTAAATCACTCGCGCTTACCGCTTCATTCGCGTCCAGTGTGAACGCACCATAATGCCTTTCATAATGTTGGGAACATGGGCTGGCATATGCAAATATTGGGGGCGTACATATTAATGATCTCGACTGTTACGTAACAGTCAGTGTTATGTTGAGATTCGCCTGTTCTTCGGAGGTCTTTTAAACAAATGGGATTTATATAAGAAGGAGGAAACAATGAAGTTTGAGACTCAATGTATGTCATTTCCATGTACTGAACTCTTGTTATTCAACTATGCCGAGGTAAATTCTATTTTCAATTCGATGGCACCTTTAATTCTGTTAAATATTGAAATAAATAGGGAAATATATATGGACTATTTGTACATAGATACATCTCATTGCCGGAGTTTTAATGAAATATGATCACACTTGCTTCCTGTGCACTCTGAGCAATGATATTAAAATAAAAATATTAGAAGTTATAGTGAGAAATACGATATGAGAAAGTGGCTCACCCCAGACCCAGCGTCAGAGCGTGTGAGGCGAGCAGAGAGGGCAGGAGGATGAGGAGCACGTCTGAGGAAAACAAACCCCTCTTCATCACCTCAGTCTTCCTCACGCTCAGAGAGCCGGACTGCTTTGGGTGATGAAACACAAACTCCCTAAAAAGAGAGAGAGAGAGAGATCAGGGTCATTCAGCAAGATAATCTCAATATTTATACATGGATTTGGGACACTGAAGATGTGAGAATATAAATATATTCCATTTATGTTTATTTGTATAATGCTTTTCACAATAAATATGGTTTCAATTCAGCTTTACAGGAAATACATTCAAAGTCTCATAAAAATGCAGACTCTTTTGCATTTTTTAAATGCAATACAAAATTTCTCATGATAAATGACACAGTATTATCAGCATCATTTCAGTGAGAAGTTGATTTGAAAAAATGCACATGAATCTGCAAATGTCTCAGTATTTGGTGCATCTCTCTTTTGCTGTAATGACAGCAGCACCGGAGCAACATGAACAAAACCTGATGATCATGAGATAATTATTACTTTATAAACTGTAATCACTATAGCTTCTGGTAACATCTGCGGCAAATGATGTATGTAGTAGTAGGTTTTTTTTTTTTTTTTCACCATTGACTCCCATTATAAAGCTTGGAAGAGCCAGGATATTTTCTAATACATCTCTGATTGTGTTAATCTGAAAGAAGATAGTCATATACACCTAGGATGGCTTGAGGGGGAGTAAATCATGGGATCATTTTCATTTTGGGGTGAACTATCCCTTTAACAAGCATGCACCATGTGATCCCGAAGGTGTTTTAAGCTTAATGAAACAGATTAAGCCAAATTCAGCATTGTAATCCCAGTTTAAATCTTGTCTATCCTCTCATATAAAGCTTGTTGCTAAAATGCAGCACCTCATACACATGTGGGAGAGCAGGAATACAAGAAAGTCTCATCTTTTGATGATACGAGGATCTAAACATCACAGATTGACATCACAGCTCAATGCAACCAAGATAAAACAACTCTCTGGTTGCAGGAAAGTGGAGCAGATAGTGTATTATAACATTTTTTTTATTTTTGAGTAGGGTTGCAATGACATCAATAAAATCTACTAAGGTTTTTAATGTGACGTTTTAATTTTAAATGACACTACATCAGCTCTATTTCTAAAGACTGATTTCAAATCACTTTTGAAACATTTGTGCAGCAAGATTTACGCAAATATGCACCGTCATGAAAACTGACATTGACAAAGTAAAGCTTATTGTGCTTTCTCAAAGGTTTTTGCTCTTAATAGCATCATGATATGGGTCTCTATTGCTGAAATCTGCAATACTACATTATTAAATGTTGCAATCCAAAAAGTTTTTTGTGACAAGGTTTATCTGTAATGATATGTGCATTAAGAACTTTCTCCTCTAGATAGCCAACTCATCCACTCGTTAAACGCTACACAAGCGAGGCTCAGATTCGCTGACTCATGGTGTGGCGCGCAAGCTATTTTTGTGTGGCGACTAAATGATCCTCTCTGAGATTTAAGCAGAGGTATGCAGGGCTAACGGAGGTCAAGCGCTCTACTGCAAGAACTGGCAATCTGTGAAGCGCTCGGTTATTCTGAAAGGACACACCAGCACACAGGAACACCTCATTTATTTTCTTCCATAACGACGTATTTATGCCTGTAATATGCATTATTTTTTCTAGGACTGCATCATGTGCAAAAAAAGTGTAACAATTTTTCATCTTTATTATTATCTATTTCAGGGATTTCTGGCTTTCTACCATTTAAATGTTTAGGGTCGGTAAGATTTTTTTAAATGTTTTTGAAAGAAGTGTCTTTTGCTCACCAAGGCTGCATTTTATTTGATCAAAAATACAGTAATATTGTGAAATATTAATTTCTGTGATCAAAGCTGAATTTTCAGCATCATTACTCCATTCTTCAGTGTCACATGATCCTACAGAAATCATTCTAATATGATGATTTGCTGCTCAAGAAATATTTCTCATTATCAATGTTGAAAACAGTTGCTTCATATTCTGGTGTAAACTGTGATGCATTTTTGAGGATTCTTTGAAGTTCAAAAGAACATTTATTTGAAAGAAAAATCTTTTGTAACATTTTAAATGCCTTTACTGTCACTTTTGATCAATTTAATGCATCCTTGCTAAATAAAAGTATTCTTAGTATATATATTAATTCATGCAATGTCATGTAATGCAAATAACACAAATTTAAAAAAAAAAAAGATTAATGGTCTCATAAATAGGCTTTCATGCACAAAAAACATTTTTTTCCTTTGAATTTTGGGGTGAAGTATGAATTTCAATTCATATTTGTATATAAAAGCAAAGAGTTTTCTGGAGTTTTGTTGTTTAATAGTCCCACAAACCCCCCTGCAGTTCCATTATATACCACAAACTCCTGCTTAAAATAACTCTTAACTCTATTCAAACCTGATACATTTATTAACTACCATCTATCAACCGCCTATATCACTTTAGAAGGTGAACCGAAGAGCTGAAGAGACTAACATGATTTAAGAACGTAGAATCAATGTATGAATTAAAGGTAAATCTTACTTGGGCGGGAGGTTTTCTGGCCGACTGGACCAATCCCACACCCATTCAGCACTCACTCGCCTGTCATTCTCATCTGACTGAAAGAGAGACAGAGACTGTGTGAGTATCATTTACATGCATTAAATCAGTGGTTCTCAACTGGTTTTGCTTCAGGAACCAGTTCATGTTACAGTGGACATCAAGTGGTGACCTGATACAAAAACAAAATTGTTTTGTCATTTGTCGGGTCAGATCACAGCGCACAAACACCAGGGTCACAAATTACAGGGGATGCCACCAAAATTAATAAAAACGCTTCCAAAAACCAAGATATGGTGAAAAAATGTCTCAGTATTAGTTCTTGTTTTTAGTATTTATTAGCAATATCATATGAGCAAACGTGCGGTTTTCCTGAATATCAGCACGTTTGCAAATGATATTGATTTTACAGCAATTCAATAAACAATAAGTTAATAGGCTATCAAGTGACTTACATTTTAGACACAATATTGTCAGTTTTTCCTCTATTTTGCCAATGAAAATAGTCCAAACAGTAGAGCCATTGCGCATCTCCAAGCAACACAGATTCAGTTTTACTACTGAATGAATCCGTGTTTTGAACAAATCGTTCTAATGATGAGTAGGTCAGTTCTGCTTTGTCCCTCAATGAATCAGCTATTTTCAACGAATTGTTTGACTGAACGATTCAATGACTAACTCATTAAGACAATGATTTGCTGCCACCTAGTGGTGGCTTTAGTATCATTTTATTTTAGCTGAGGGACTGAGGGACAAAGATTGAATGTTGCTTTGGGTTGTGATTGTAACAACAGTTCTGGTTAAAGAGATAGAATGCATTTATAGACTATTAAGAGCAAAATATGAGATAACGTAAATATAACATTGTAAATATATAAAAAATGTAAATATAGCTTGATCATTGAGTGACCAATTACCATTGTAGCATCTCAAACTGTCATAATAAAAGTACAGTCATGACTGTTACCATCATAACTTCAGGTAACTTCTTGTTGTAACTATAAAAAAACTCCATTTACTGGCAGTGTTGGGTGAGCTGACATAGACTGAACATGTTACCTGTATAGTAACACAATCTGTGCTGCTGCTGCCCTCACTGGCTGGTTTAGGAGATCCAGATGTCCTCGGGGTCACGACCTGTGGAGGACTGAAATCATAGAGGAAACTTGTTTTACAGCATGCTGACTGTTTTTTGTAGCTGCTGTTTGTTACAAAATGATTAATGGAGAATGGATGCTTTGGAATTCCACCCCTTACACATACACACTCAGATCTTGTGAATGTTCATGAGAGTTGAATTCTCAGTTGTGTTTTCAGTTAAGTATCAACATAACTTCTTAGATGTTTCACCAGATATGTCTTAAGCCCTATTTGCACGGGATTAGTATTATCTGGGGACCTCTAGTCGTTTGTAATAATTGCAGAGGTTGTCTGTGATCTCAATTCTGTGCTAACTGGCCATGTCTGTAATTTGTAAAGTAAAAATTCCCCACAAATGACCTACCATATTTTGCCGAACACTGAGGTCCTGTGATAATATTAGGTCCTGAGTGAATCGGCATCTCTGTGATTTGGTGGGGTCGTATACAATTTTTCAAAGTTTTTGTTTTTGTGCGCCTTTTTATCCATCTTTCGCAAAGAATGAAGAAACAACCAAAAACGTTTTATTCTGCTGCCAGGCCAGTAGATGGCGATGTCACTTTGTAAATAAACTACACACCTATAGACTGAACACGTAATACACATGCGTGCTAGCACTGGGAAAAAAGTCCTAGGAGGGAAAAAACCCCTTGGAAGATATATATATGTAAATGTATATGGAGATCAAAATCTGAATTGTACATTTTTATTATAGAGATTAAAAATCGATTATATATAAATATATGTAAGCGGATACGGGGATTAAAAAAAACTGTGCATGACCTCACCGTAATCACAAATTTGCGTTTTGTGGTTTACATGGACATGGTATAATGGTATTGTTTTCAAAAACGTGCACTTTTTAAGCCGTTTCCAAAAGTTTACGTTTTCAGGCCCCCAAAACATTGTTGTCGCGTAAATGAACGGCCAAACTGCATAAAAAGTATGTAATCACTCATCAATCATTAAACATGTTGAAAACCGATTGAAATAAAACACTGCAAGCGCAACACTACTAAAATCACTACATGTGCTCCGAACATGTTTGCAATGATGCATTTCAATATGTATCATGTGCAAAACAGCAATGATTTGAGTGTCAGGCTAGTAAGGTGTATGTAAACACATGGCTTGAAAAAATAAAGAGATCTCAAGGCAGATTTATTCACGTTCAAATGAACTCTCAATATTCATAATTCCCAAAGAAAAGCTTAAATAGGCCTTTCAGGTACACACCTTTCTGTTTGACTACTCCTCTCACACTCCAGCTGAGCTTCCAGCAGAATCCTCTCCAGCTCCCCCTGCAGGAAGGAGGCTGTGGTGCCCTGTGCTCCTACTTCTCCTTCTGTTTGACTTGCAGATGCCACCAGACCCTCCAGCTCCACCCAAGAACCTGACGGACATATGAACCACATGGACTTCAGGATACTTTTAGATCAATAAAATGGATTCAGTCAGGATCTATCTATCTATCTATTTTTTGTTTTATCATTCTATCTATAATTCTACCTATCTTTAATTCTGTCTATTATCTATTTTTGTTTTATCTATCTATCTATCAATCATTCTATCTATCGTTCTATCATCTATTTTTTTGTTTTATCTATCTATCTATCATTCTATCTATCTTTCTATTTTTCTATCATTCTGCCTATCATCTATCCAATTTTCATTTTATCTATCTATCATCTATCTATCATTCTGTCTATTATCTATCTATTTTTTGTTTTATCATTCTATCTATCTATTGATCGTTCTATCTATCTATCTTTCTATCATATATTTTTTGTTTTACCTATCTATCTATTGTTCTATCATTCTGCCTATCTATCCAATTTTCATTTTATCTATCTATCATCTAACTGTCTATTATCTATTTTTTGTTTTATTTATCTATCTATCATTCTATTATCTATTTATTTGTTGTTTTAGCATTCTATCTATCGTTCTATTGTTCTATCATTCTGCCTATCTATCAAATTTTCATTTTATCTATTTTTTTGTTTTATCATTCTATCTTTCTATTTTTCATTTATCTATCGATCTATAATTTCTATCTGTCTATTTTTGTTTTATCATTCAATCTATCATTTTATCTATGGTTCTATCATTCTCTCTGTCTATCATCTATCTATTTTTCATTTTATCATTCTATCTATCATTGTCTATCTATCTTCTATTTTTGTTTTATCATTCTATCTGTCTGTCTGTCTATCATTTTATTGTTCTATCTCTCTGATTGTTGACATCAACACAAGAGATTGCTTACATAAGCATTTTATTTCTGTCAGAGATTAGCCAGTCACCTCTCTCTCTCTCTCTCACACACACACACACACACACACATCTCATCCATCTCTTCCTTCCTTCTAATCCTGACCTTCATCATCTTTCCTCATGTGTCAAACATCTTCTCTTTCCGCATTCCCTGCTCATTTTGTGGTTATTTTCCAGACACAGTAGTTTTGCAGTGGAGGGAGGAGAGACTGTGCCATTGCCCCAGATTCCTCAGCATGTGGAATTGTGACATAACCACAGACGAGGGCCGTGTGTTACGTGTGCCAAGCCTAATATCAAGCTGTGAGTGTGTGCATGAATGAGGGAATGCGCATGTATTTGTGTGTTTTATGAATGATAATGTATTCCCAGAGAGGGATTCGGTTTTATGAAGAACTTGTGTTCTGCAAACACTATTGTTCTGACATTTTCCCCTGTGGACAGTTTAAGCCACTGATCAAATTATGAGTTGTTAACCCTCTTCACTGTAATTGGCTTAGAACAGGCGAGTCATGGAATCTATTTACATAACAATACAGACAAACAATGGCACAGCACAATAAAAACACACAGATAGTCTAAGGTTATATATGTGCATTGTAACACCATCCAAAGTGATTATTTTAAAATAGAAATTCATAGTAAGTTAATTGTAATTTCATCGTTATTTTTTTATAATTGAGTTTAAAATGTCTTTTAAATCGTATTCGAATGTTATTTTTTCTATTAAAATTAGAACAAGTGTGTAATTTATTTGTAAATAATGTATGTATAATTATATACTATGGGTATGAAATCAAATTATAACAACATAATTTAAATATATAAATATCTATATAACATATATAGCCTATATGTCGAAGGTTATAAATATCTATTTCACATATCTCTGTATCGCAGGTTATAACAATGAAGCAGTGTTATGGAAACATTGTCTTACCGTGCAAAGCATCGTCCGGTGTTTGAGATCCTGACAGAGCCATGATGGGACAGAGTTCAGGAGGAGATGCACTGACTTCAGCTCCTTGCGACTTTTTTGTCCGTGTTTAACAGTCCTCTGCGTTTGTTGACAACACTTTTGTGGGTGTATTTGAGTGGCTAATGCTCGCTGATCTCCTTTTCTTAGAAGACATTAACTTTATTTCCTCCAGGGGGCGCTCAGTGGCTCATACAACAGACACCTCCATTGAATTTCATTCAGATCACACGGCTATTTATTTATTTAAGTATTTATATTGCATAAAAATGGGAATACGCTAAATAATCAATATAAATTTAGCCATACAGAGACGCCTAATTTACATGTGACACTGAATATAATTAATAGATATTTTACTTCAAATAAATGGACCAATCAGATGCAGTTTGCGGGACTCTACGCCCCGCCCCCCGTTTCACTGTTCTGCCATTCTCCCTACTTATTCTATTTTTATGACGTTAGTGCGGTAATCTTTCTCCCCACGTGTTTCAGCAGGAGGTAAATATTGGCACATTCCTTTCTTTTCCATAAATAGGCCTAAGCAGCCTATCTTTGGTCTAAACTGGACAACAACAAAAACTCAGCAAATTAAAGATGTGTTTATATTATAGCTATTCCAAATGACCCATGTTCAGATATGACTGAAAGGGTAAGTATTAGATGTTTTTCTTTGATAACGACACAACACTGGTATCTTTAATTAACTTGCATGTCAAAAGAAAACATCCAGCAGGTGTTGTTTACCATTTAGAGTCACCTGACCTCAAATAAACTCTGAATGACATGGACAGATAGCTACCTAATCTCTTCTGATAACCACATACACACACACATCACCTAATCCGTCTTTCACTGACAAAAAAAAAAAAAAAAACCATGGTACTGCTGTATTTTTGCAGGTTTAAGTGTTGCATTTCAACTGTGATCATTTAAAGGATTAGTTCACTTTCAAATGAAAATTACCCCAAGCTTTACTCACCCTCAATATATGACTTTCTTCTTTCAGATGAACACAATCGGAGATTGTTTTTTAAGATTCCTAATATTGTTTTGGGAGTCTCCTACAACAGGTTTACATGCATGCAAGGTCAAAAAACACTTTTGTTTTCTCATAATTATACATTTTAAGGGTTAGTTCACCCAAAAATGAAAATTCTTTCATTTATTACTCACCCTCATGCCTTTCCACACCCGCGATACCTTTGTTAATCTTCAGAACACAAATTAAGATATTTTTGTTGAAATCCAATGGCTCCGTGAGGCCTCCATAGGGAGCAATGACATTTCCTCTCTCAAGATCCATAAAGGTACTAAAAACATATTTAAATCAGTTCATGTGAGTACAGTGGTTCAATATTAATATTATAAGGCGACGAGAATATTTTTGGTGCGCCAAAAAACAAAATAACGACTTATTTAGTGATGGTCAATTTCAAAACACTGCTTCAGGAAGATTCGGAGCGTTATGATTCTTTTGTGTCGAATCATGATTCAGATCGCGTGTCAAACCACATCAACTGCGGAAATCAATATTGGACCCACATCTGTATAGCAGAACTACAGAAACGTGAGTTAGCCAGTTAGCGGGAGACAGACTGGTGTACATTACACCACATAACATGTACAAAACTACGAATTTTGAACAATCGCTAGAAAATGTAAACATCAATTATTAATCATACAGGTTGAGATTCAGAGAAGCAAGCTGGTCCAAAGAAACTGGGCATTGATCCATATTTTAAGACCAAGCATTTTGTGAATCCTGCGTTAAACTCCAAGAGGTTTGAGAAGCAGTTGTCAGTAAAATGACGAGAACACAACAAAAGATTGTACTGCTGTGGTATTGTTGAAAAAATTCATTTTCCCTGGTGTCTGCACGCGCAATATGTGGGCGTATGCTAATGTTTCATTGTGACATCACAACGAAACGGCTTGGGATTCGTTTTACAAACGACTCGTTTAATTGAGTCGAATCTTACTTTTGAGAGACAATAACTTTAAATACAGTGCACTTTCAGATTTAAAACTTTGCAGGATGATTTCATTCACTTAGAGCTATGTTACACACTGCATGAAAGGTCATTTTCAAAAATCCATAATGCGGCACTTTAATAAATATCCTGACTCATCCGAGCTTAATAGCGGCAGTGAATGAGACCAATGAGTATGAGCTCAAGAAAGTGCCTCCGTCCATCATAAACGTACTGCACACGGCTCCGGGGGGTTAATAAAGGCCTTCTGAAGCAAAGCGATGCGATTGTGTAAGAAAAACATCCATATTTAAGTTATGAAGTCAAATATCTAGGCAGAATGAGTTTCATTCTTTGTCCAGTAATGTCAATGTTTAGTGCACTCTAAAAAAATCTGGGTTAAAAACTACCCAAGTTAAGTTGAAAATGGACAAACGCAGCGATTGGGTTGTTAAATCAACTCTGCTCAGAGAACATATGGTCCCTCTCTACATAGAGTTAAAATAAGACTGAAGCAGAGTTAAAGTTAATGAGATAATATGCTGTTTGTGGAGTTGTTTAATCAGATCTTGATTGATTTATTGTCTTTTATCTTCGTTTGATTTCATCTAAGGCTGTGGCTGGAAGTCATTTGTAGTTATTGTGTTTCTCTTCATTGATTCTGCTTGTTAACAGCAGGTGTTCATCACTAATGCTCAACTTAATCACTTAATTTTAACTCTGCTTCAGTGTTACTTTTTGTTTTCATTTTTAAACAATAGTTGAGTTAAATAAAACTGCCCAGCAGGTTGTTCAAACATTTAACCCATCCGCTGGCTTTGTCCATTTTCAACCCAACTTGGCTTGTTTTTAACCCAGCATTTTTTAGGGTGTGATTGTGTTTACTATAATCTCCAGCGATCTCCTGTGTTTAGGTTTGTGAATTACAATAAAGATTATTATGTATTCTTTGTCATGCGCATCTCTACAGCACCCAGACGTGACAGAAATACAGTAACCACACCTCTTCTAATGACCACCTCTAAAGTTTATAAGGTAAAACTGGTAGTAAAAATTTCTGTGCAGCTGACATCACTTTCTACACAAGGTAGACTCTTCCTGAATTATAGATTAGCACAATAGTTGTCTGTAGCTTTATACATTGATATTCTTTATTACACTTCTGTCCAACTTTGTTTATAATTAGATAAAACTTAACTACTATATATTGCTATATAATGAGATAAAAATTGACTAATCATTTCCTGCTTATTGTCATCATTAACTATAAAGTCTACTGTATAATATTTAATATTCACATATCTAAGGCCTCTAAACTGTCAACATGATCAAAAACCTTTTGCTGAAAAACCTGTTGTACACGATCTACTACATTCCTTCTGTCGTCTGACTATTTTATCCTTTTTAGCATCTTTACTGATTTTTTTTATAAAGTAAACATAAGAATAACTTTTATGTTGTTAGTAATATTTCAAGATGAACATTTACTTTACTAAAGCAACTTAGGTTTACCTGATTATCCATATATCATTAATTAGAGAAATGTGAATATCAAATATGATCATCAGGCTTTTGAGAAACGTTTATTTGCTCATCTCTTAATCAGCATTTTATTCATTACATTATATGTTTGTCCACACCATAAAAACCACAGATCTTTGATCATTAATTGAAGCAATTAAAAATCACCTTAATAGGATCAATTATTGGGAGATATAGACTCACAGTTAGTCTATACTGTTATACTTATTGATTTACATTACATCGATTAAGCTATAAGAATTTCATCTTACATTTTGGCAATATAAATATCAGCAACTGCATCATATTTTTGCATATGAGCTCCATATTCTCGCAGTATCATATGAGCCATAAAAGCCTAATGTATCAAATATGATACTCAACTTAAAACACACAGGCAAACTTTTCAGTAAATGGTTCCATTTTAAAAACATATGTCAGGCTTTTACAGAGTTAATAAAGAATGGACTGCAGAAAACCGTGTGAGAACTGCAAGGAGAATTGCACTGATGAATGTACATGTCAGTGTCATCAGACAGACCAGACAATAGCTTCATGAAAGTTTTACTGTGGCCGGTTTGGGGAATGTTGTCGTACCTGCTTGCGTTGCTTTTGCTTCGGCTTAGAAGCCTTCTGCAGGTTAGGACTTCAGTAATACACTACATGTTAGCCATAGCCTTCAATATACAGTATTTTGATAAATACTGATGACAACAAAAATATGGATGACAATCAGTGGTTAGTCATTATAGTTAAAGGATTAGTTCAGTTCAGAATTAAATTGTCCTGATAATTTACTCATCCCCATGTCATCCAAGATGTTCATGTCTTTCTTTCTTCAGTCGAAAAGAAATGAAAGTTTTTAAGGAAAACATTCCAGGATTTTTCTCCATATAGTGGAACGGTTACCAACGGGTTGAAGGTCCAAATGTCAGTTTCAGTGCAGCTCCAAAGAGCTCTACATGATCCCAGACGAGGAATAAGAGTCTTTTCTAGTGCAACAATCAGTAATTTTCTTAAAAAAAAAAAAAATAAATAAATAATAATAATAATAATATATATTACACTTGCATTTTAACTACAAATGCTCATCTCGCACTGCACTGTAAAAAAAATCTGTAGTTTTTACAAAATAATTTTGGCAGCTGTGGTTGCCAGAATAATTTTGTAAAAAATACAGAAAAACTGTAAACACATTTACAGAACAAACAGTACATTTTATAGTATAAAACTGTAATTTAAGAAAAACTGAATGTAAACCAATAAATTCAACAATGCACACTACTATTAAAATCTGTTTTGTACCTTTAACATATACTGACAACCACCATAAAGAAAGCCACATGAAGAATCAGAGTTCATCACAAGTAGCTTTTCCATGAGCTTAAGTATATACTAATGTAAAGAAGGTGCACAGAGTCAACCATGCAAATGCAAAACACCATCATGGTAACACACAATCCTTAAATAATGCAATTAACATTGATTAAACAACAGAAGATGTAACATAAAACCCTAATGTGCATAACTGATAACAAAAACTATTAAGAAACATGATTATTTAAACAAAAAAATTTTCAATGTGGAGTGTCATACAGGGAATTGTGGGAACATCAGTTTACAGATTTTGACTGTAAATTATACATTGATTTTGTCTTTTTTACTTATAAAAATTGTAAAATTTACAGCATTTTGTGTAACTTCTGGTTAGAGCTTTTACAGTTTTCCCCCTGTATATAATACGGGAACTTACTGTAGCGGTTTTACAACATTTTATCGTTAAAATCACATTCATTTTTTACAGTGCACTTTGTCAACCCTGAAGCTTCACCACACTCTGGAGAACATCAGGATACTACAATGACAGAAATCAGAAAAACAATATTGAAAAATTGAAGATCAAGACCATCTTTAATGACTGTAATTATTGTTATTGCTCATCTTACAAAAATAAACAATGATAATTTAAAATCTAAAATTGTTGTATTGATTGCCTTTTATGAGTAATATCATGCAACTCTGACGTCATTGGATTGTTGTTTGATGTATCGCCACAAGAGGGAGACATTCAAAAGCATTTGAAAACTTCAGAATGAACCCTACAACACACAATAAAACATGACCTTAGACTTTTTTTTTTTTTTCTTTTTTTTTTTAGCTTAACGCTTGGCACTAGGATCACTAAGGTCATGTGTTCAATTGCATGAACTAATGAATGTATCACTCTAAAAAATGCTGGGTTTCAACCCAAGTTTGGGTCAAAAATGGACAAACCCAACCATTGGGTTACATTTTTAAATGCATTTTTTAACCCAACGGTTGGGTTTGTCCATATTTGACCCAAATTTGGGTTGAAACAACCCAGCATTTTTTAGAGTGTACCTTGAATGCAGTGTATGCATCTTTTAAATAAAAAAACATTTGCCAGATGCATAAATGTAAATCATTGCTGACCATCCTTTGAAACACTTTTTGGTCAGGCAGAGGTCTGCAGTTCTAAAGGTCTCAGGTATCTTTCTGTTTACTGAAGGATGAAAAGGAAACATCCGTCTGTCCGTCTAAAGAACACCTGCATCATCAGGTGACCTGTTCACAACATGCCATCTGACCCCAAGACTGTTCAACTAGATCATGTTGCTCTTCCCTCAAGGCAAATGTGCATGAGACGTTGAGATGATTATTGGTAGTTGTTTGCTGACAGCAGCTGGTAAAAGCTGACCTTTCATCTGCACCAGCTTTCTGAGATCCAAACATGCAAATTCTACACTCTTAGGAGAAAAAGTTCTATAGAATTCAGATACTTCATATGGGTTTTATGGATTTAGTTTTAATTCATATATTTGTTTTAATATGTTTTTCATTTCAATTACATTTCATGAAAAGCTTGTAAACTTTATCACTAGAAAAAATAAATAAATAAATTACCCATTAAACGTGAAAGTATGCAAAAATGTAAGATAATTCTCCTTATATAGAACCTTTTGTCATAAACGCTTCTTTAAAGAGGACCTATTATGCCCCTTTCACAAGATGTAATATAAGTCTCTGGTTTCCCCAGAATGTGTCTGTGAAGTTTCAGCTCAAAATCCCCCACAGATCATTTATTATAGCTTGACAAATTTGCCCCTATTGGGTGTGAGCAAAAACACACCGTTTTTGTGTGTGTCCCTTTAAATGCAAATGAGCTGCTGCTTCCGCCCCCTTTCCAGAAAAGGGCGGAGCTTTAACAGCTCAACAACAACAAAGCTGGAGAATCTCACGCAGCCAAAATGAGGATTGTCAGTAACGGTGTTCAGCCTTACATTGTTCAAACCGGAGTCGACACTGATGGAGAGACTCAGGAAGAAGTTACAACTTTTAGACGTTTCTGAATGGTTACTGGATAAATTTATGTAGTTGCTGTGGAGTTGATTCAGCTCATCCACTAGCATGTGCCGTCATGTTCATCTTTTGTGTTGAATTGATCCTCGTTTGTGAAGCAGTCCGGTGTAAAATGACGGTATGACAAAAACACTCTACTACAACAACTCTTCCTCTTCTCTAAAGCAGCCCAACATGGCCTCGCCCCCTTTGTTGTGTGTTCTCGGGGGTGGGGTTTATGTAAATCTTAGGGTTAGTGATGTCACCAAACCAGGAAGAAGCTCGTTGTAGTCCCTACCAGTCATTTGTTGTAGTCCTTAAAAGCGATTTCTGTAAAAGAAAATCTCTCCCTTTGCATTAAACTTTGACCGTCGTAACTTTGCAGATGTTGTTTATGCTCAAACAGCAACATAACACACTAAACTAAAGTTAAAAAAGTGAAAACATAATCAAGGACAACTTTAATAATTGAGTCAAGAATCCTAGGGTTCTATATAGACCCCCATCTTTTTTCCCAAGAGTGTTACATGAAACAAAAAAGCAACCAGATCAAATGTAGTGGACTGTGTCAAGCATGCTGAGAAAAAAATGGTGTAGGATTTACATCGAAAAAAACTTTAATTCAGAAATTGCTAGTAAATTTTACAAAAAAAAATTACAAAGAAACAGCAAGCAACACACTGCATTAAAATGAAATAGAAGTAGAAAGACTGTAATAGTATTGTCTTGTAAACACACTCCACTCCAATCTTTTTATTTACAACATTGAAAAAGCATTATGTACAGTAAGAAATCATCATAATAGTTTTTATTGTACTGAATTTATATAATTAAATTAAAAATAAATACATTTAAAGTGTCAGATTTATTTACTGTTAATTATTATACCCAATATTGAGTGTTCGACTCATGTCCCATAACACATTTCACTTCTGTTCTAACTCTGTCTGTTTACTGTGCTGAAGTCTTTCCTTGTATAAGCATGATGTAGTTTTCTGGAGAGTGGAGACGTGCATGTGTTTTTCAGTACAGGCAGTGCTGAACCAGCTATCCTGTGTCATGTGACCCTGCTGGCCGGAACACACTGGTATAACAAGAGGCCCCTGACACCGCCGTGGGATTGAGACCCAACACTATTTATAGCACGAATGAGTGCTGAAGATACATATCCAAATACAACATCTCTCTGGCCTGAAGATTAAGGGGGTCGGGGACTGAGAAAAATGAATGAGCTTTATCTCAACATCTCTCTATAACTTACAACTTACCTGCATCTTATTTGGTCTACATAAGTATAAGCCTGATACTGGAAAAACTTTAAAAGTCAATGTGAAACTCATTTTACTTCCATAATCTTATGTGTTTCTGAGTAAAACAATCAAGTTTACAAAAAAAAATATATGGTTGGACTTGGTTGGAGTGATAAAAAAAAGACCAGTAACGTGCATTAAAAACATCAATAGGGTTTTATTTAATTTTTTAATGGCAACTTTAAATTTCTTGCTCTACTGTTTTTTTTTTGTGTTTACTAACACCATTAAAATGTTGTTTTTCTTTCTGCAGGTTACATAGTTCCGCCAGTAGGTGGCGACAAGTAACTCTTTTTTATTCATTGAATGATTCACTCAACCGATTCGTTCAAAACAGTAATTCAAAACACAGTACATCATGCTTATACTCTGATTCATTCAGCAACAAGTGAGTCACTGAATCACAACTGATTAGTTCAAAAATGTTAAGTGTGTTTGACTTGAAGCGGTGCTGCACAGGCCAATTGGTGTACAACATCAAACATACAGAGCATCTGCTCTCTAATCGCTCTTGCAGTACTTTGATATCATACACCGATCAGTCTGTGCAGCTTCAAGTCGAACACACCTGTTGATTCATTCAGGAGTGAAATACTATTGATGAATTCAGAGCCACGAACTAGCATACTACTCTAAGATATTGTAATAGTAGCAAGATCAGTATACTAGTATGAAGTTCTGAATTCAGAATATGGCAGCGTCCAAAATCTCATACGTCCCTACTGTAGATTAGGTGAAAAACAGTAGGCTACGTGACAAAAGTATGTCCTAATTCACAGTACTCATAAAAGAGTAGGCAAAAAGTACCCAGATGACCTACTACAAGATTCTAAAGTGTGCATACGATGGACACTTTACTATCCCATGAGCCCACGGGAGAGGATTTGTGAAGCGACATGATGGTGAATGTAGTACGTCCAGACTTCATTAATACTTTAGGCTACAGAAAGTACTTTTTTAGAGCTCACAAAGTACTATTTATTCAAAATAAGTACCTACTCAAGAGGGTATTTTGGGCGCAACCTATGTGTTATTCGAAGATGTGCAGCGATGCTGCTGTTGTTTGTTTGGAAGTATTTGCATTGGCATTATTATTATGATAACTCAAAGTGGGAGGTGGAAAAAATGTTGGTATTGGTAAAAATATTAGTTTTGCAGGCGTTTGGTGGCGCTGTTGGTGCAAAAGTGACATTTCAGATTTAAAGCCTTTGAAAGCACATTGAGATATTAAGTGAATGGTGCTTTATAAATGAAGTTTATTATTTAATTAGAACAAGTTCATCAAAACATTTAATTGCAAATTAGTGTCCTTTCATTTATAAAACATTTGACAACACATAAACATAGACTCACAATGAACTAATCCATGAATAAACAATAAACTCAAATACATATTATCACTATTTAAAAAAAAAAACTTCTAAAGATATTATAAAAATTAAGACCCTTGTCATTGTTTTCATGATCTAGTGGAAAACACTAAGCACCAAGCATTATTAATATTTACATGTTCAGGATGTCCATGTCCAGTGATCTTTATTTTATTTATTGATTTATTTATTTTTACAGAATTTTTAGGACCTGTTAAGACTTGAAGACTGTAAACAGTGTTATGTACTGTAATGATATTTACTGGTTAGGGTCATTATTAGCCATTTTTGTTGTGACATTCAGCCCTGAAATCTTTGTAGTTATATATTTCAACATAGGATTGGCACAAAACATATTTTGAAAAAGAATAGGCATGCATGGGTTACAAAATTATTTACATATTCAGCATGTGCATGGGTGCATAATTAAGTGATTTAAAGGTGCATACATTGAATGTGATTGTCTGCAAAACGTTGCCTGACAAAAAAGCATAACTTCTCAAGCCTCGCCATCTACCTCTCTCTTTTATATTGTATAAGCATGTTCAAGCAGAGGTGGATTACCGATGGAGGAGAACTGATGTCTGAATCAGTCCTGGTCTTGGTTTCATATTAAACCTCTGACCCAGTGGATGTCCTTCCTCCAGAGGACAGCAGGACAGAAATGCCATCGTCTTAAACATTTTTCTAAACAAACAAAGAGTCAAAAAAGAATGAATTTTAAAACTGTTCCTGTAGTATACAGGCTCATTCTTTGACTATATATGATGTCAAATTGATTATCACATCTAACATAAATGTGTGTGTGTGTGTGTGTGTGTGTGTGTGTGTGTGTGTGTGTGTGTGTGTGTGTGTGTGTGTGTGTGTGTGTGTGTGTGTGTGTGTGTGTGTGTGTGTGTGTGTGTGTGTGTGTGTGTGTGTGTGTGTGTGTGTGTGTGTGTGTGTTTGTGTAATATATATATATATATATATATTATATATATATATATATATATATATATATATTGGATCATTATTGCTGTGATTATTATGTTCTAGCTTGTTTTATGTTTGGGAACAGTTCTTCTAACCCTAATTGATGTGTAGCTTTTCATTTTCTTTTCATTGAGGGATGGTCAGCTTTTTCATATACATAACAGTATGTATAGTATTAATTGTACGTTACCGTGCTGAAATGCACAGCGCAGAAGATAGTGATGATGAGGATGCCAATGATGATGGAGGCAATCGACACATAGAGCGCCATCTTCCCTAAACGCCTAGAACCATCATAATCTCCCTGGTCATAACTGTTTCTGGACTATAAAAGAAAGAAGATATATTATAATTAGGATAATATAGAGATGCAAGAGCCACATATTTTTCACTTTGGGATTTGTATGTTTTCAAGTGCTTTGCCAGCTCATCCTGCCAAACTAACAGCTGCAGTCAAACCAACAATTATCCTTGCTCTAGTCTGTAGTCTTACACACACACACACACACACACACACACAGTTTACTACAATATTAATTTTTGACAATATTTGAATTTTAATAATATTGATAATATTAATATTCAATAATTAAAAAAAAAAAAAACAAAAAAAAAAAAACAACAACATTCAGACTGGAAGAACAAAACTATAGCCTCTCCTTTAGAAAACCTGAACTTGCTCACCATCATGAAATGCAGCTGGCCTAACAACTTCAGTAGTATTTGCTAATGCATTGCTAAAGTGTTTTCAATCATTTCTAGGGTGTTGCTAGGCCGGTGTTGTAGGTCAGTGTTTCTCAACACACGTCCTGAAGCATATTTTCTGTCTCAGATAAGTACTTTGTATACCCCCAGGGTTGGGAGATACTATTCTAGGTGGTTGCTAGGCATTTGCTAATGAGTTCCAGGTGGTTTCTAGGTAGCATCTTTGGAGTTCTAGGCAGCTTCTACTGTGTTCTAGGTGGTTGCTAGACAGTTGCTAAGTAGTTCTATATGGTCGCTAGGCACCTTCTAAGGTGTTCTAGGTGGTTGTTAGGCAGTTGCTAAGGAGTTCTATGGTGTTGCTGGTACTTTCTTGGCGGTTGCTAGGCAAATTCTAAGGAGTTGCCAGGGGTTGATAGGCAGCTGCTTAGGAAATCTAGGTGGCTATTAGGAAGCTTCTAATGTGTTCTAAGTGGTTGCTAGGTGTGGCGAGGGGGTGTGATAAAGTATAGTCTGCAGAGGGAGAGCAAGTGCAGAGATGAGCGGTAATAAGTGTGTCAAGTGAATGATGACTAACACCTGTCTCTAATTCCAGTAACTGGAGGAGAGATGGGATATAAGTGCCCCACAGACTGGGAAAGGAAGATAGAGACTTTTTCTCCATACAGACGGATTATTTGTGTTTTGCTTGTTGTGCAAGGCAGAGAGTTATTTTCTTTTATTTTGAGTATAAATAAAGACTTGAACTTCTTACCACCCTGACTTCTTTACCCTCCTTATTTTGAACTGTTTACATTAGGGAGTTGTTAATGAGTTCTAGGTGGTTGCTAGTCAGTTGCTAAGGTGTTCTAGGTGGTTGCTAGTCAGTTGCTAAGGCTTGGACTACGGGAGTGCCCGAAGCCTAAATCCATATTCAGAAAGGCATGAAAAAACAAAACGCAGTCTACGGAGCCCCGAAAGGGACATGGTTAGTCATTTGCTAGCAGGAGCCTGTTACTTTGTAGTACAACAGATTTCACTTACCACATAAAGAGAGTAAGGAGAGATGGCTGATAGGACAATGGTGAATGGTTTGCAGTTCCTGAGCATCACTGACAAATATATAATCTTGTGAAATGTGTAATAAGTACTGACGCTCCCTAATATACACTTCACAGCACGTGTGATTCAGAATCTTGAAAGTGAAAGTAAAATTGAGCGGCATTCAAAAGCGATTCAATACTCCGCATATTAACAGCTGCTTCCTGATGCTGGCAAATTATTTACATTATAATTACCCAACTATATAATTGCGAGAGAAAGCACTGAAATATATTTTTCCTCCCATCTCATGTGTATTCCCTTTAGGGGCTCCGTAGTACACGTCATTTCCTTTCCAAACATGGTATTCGGCTTTGTGCACATGCCTAGCTTGGACTTCTCACCACCCTGACTATTTCTTCCTTCTTATTTTGAACTGTTTGCACTGGTGCCAGTAACCCGTGGTGAAGATGGCGGCATGCTGTCATGCAGCCAGCCAAACCAACGCTGCTTGCGGAGCTTGTCAAGTCACTCACCGGTCTTCACCAGACTCAACACCAGGTGCTAATGAACCTCAGGATTGAGCAGGTAAACCGCTTCTGCCTGCTGGTCCAAGTGAAGGAAGAAGACAGATGGGTCATCCAGAGCCCCTCACTAACCTCTCTCTCTTTAACCCATCTCCCTCTCTTCCCTCTGTCTCTCGCCTTATCCCCATTCCCAGGTCGTGGAGCAACGCGTCCCCTCAAGCCCCAGAGAAGCTGTCTGGCCTCAGAGTTTTTTCAGGGGGATAGATCTGGGACACAATGGGGCATGTCGAAGAGCACTGGAGCATCCGCTCCATATTCACCTCTTCCCTCTATTCACCAGTCTCTTAGCCAACTTTCTGCCACCAGAGCAGTGAGAAGGCCTGGGCTGGCCTGCTGGAGATGCGGGGACCCAGGTCATTTCCAGGACAGGTGTCCAGAGATGGAGGTGGGAGCACTGATCCAGGGCCCTTACACTCCGTGGGGTGCACCTGATCAAGCCCGACAGTACCACATGCCTATATTAAAGGGATATATATCAGGCTTTGGTGGATTCAGTCTGTAACCAAACCTCCATTCATCAAAGCCTGATGCAGCAAGGGGTATTGGATATGACCCGCAAGGTTAAGGTGTGAAGTGTTCTCCATTCAGCCTGATCAGCTCTTCTCCTATCCCTATTTTTCCATTGTAAAGATAGGTTGTATCGGGTGGCCTAAGACACCCAGACAAAAGAAGATACAACTCAATTAAACAACTCAAACTAGATACAAAAAACTCGACAAAACTAGATACAACTAGTAGCAAAAAGCTGTCGGGAACTGCTTCTTCAGGCAGTTCAATGCAGTCCAACGGCAGGTCACTTAGGGGAAGCAAAGACACTAGAACATCTCATGGCCCGATTTTGCTGGCCAGGCATTCATGAAAATGTTCACTTGTGGTGTGTGGCTTGTGAATGTCAGCTGGTTAATCTTCCGGCAGTTTCAAAAGTGCCATTGCACCCATTACCACTGGTAAAGGTCCCCTTCGAGAGAATTGGTATGGACTTCATCGGACATTAGAATGCTCAGACATCGTTTTGCATTAGTTCTAGTGGACTATTAAGGAAACAGTGCCGTTAAGCACCATTTCTGCAAAGAGTGTGGCAGATGCGTTGTGCATCATCTCCAGAGTGGGAATCCCCAAAGAGATTCTCACTGATCAAGGCGCAGCATTTATGTCACATACATTATGCGAATTTTACAAACATTTGGGCATTAAATTGATTTGCGCCAGCATCTATCACCCACAAACAGGTGGCCTGGTGGAACAATTTATCCGCACATTAAAACCCATGATTCGTAAATTCATAAAAGAGGATGCCAAAAATTGGGATAAATGGCTCGAGCCCCTGTTGTTCGTGGTGTGGGAGGTTCCTCAAGCCTCCACTGGGTTTTCCCCATTCAAGCTTCTCGATAAGAGTATTGACAGATCCCCTTATCACCATCATCCAAAGAAAAAACAGCCTTCACAACGCCATACGTATCATACCAATTTATTACACTGGATGACATCATTATCTACAGTAATAATTGACAGCGGCATCTGGAACATCTATGTCAAGGGGTGGCGAACTCCGGTCCTGGAGTGACAGTTCAGCTCCAACCCTGACAAAAACTCACCTGCCTGTAGCTTTCTAGTAACCCTTCAGACCTTGATTAGCCTCAGGTGTATTTGATTAGGGTTGAAGTAAAACTCTGCAGGACTGTGGCTCTCTAGGACTGACATTCGCTGTCCTGAAATCGCTAAGGGTGGCTGGACTCACAGTGAACCCACGGAAGAGTGCAATTGGGCGTGTGGAGGTACAGTATCTGGACTTCCACTTGCGACATGGGCTGTTGTGTCCCCGAATTAATAAGACCACTGCGATTTCAGCCTGCTCAAGTCCCAAGACCAAAAAGAGGTGAGAGAGTTCCTGGGTCTGGCGGGATATTATAGAAGATGTATACCAAATTTTTCGGAGCTCACCAACCCACTGACTGATTTCATTAGAAAGGAAGCACCAGATCCAGCCCAGTGGACGGAATTGTGCCAACTAACCAAGGTAAAGGCTTCTCTGTGCGGCAGGCCGCTCTTACACTCTCCTAATTTTAATCTCCCTTTTATTTTTGCAGACCGATGCATCAGACAGGGGCTGGGGGCAGTCTTGTCCCAGGTGGTCGGAGGAGAGGAGCGGTCGGTGCTGTATCTGAGTCTAAAGCTCTCAAACAGAGAGGCTAGATACAGCATCATTGAAAAAAAGTTTTTAGCCATTCGTTGGGCCAATCTTACCCTCCGTTATTACCTCCTGGGATGGGTAATTCACTCTCTTTTTGGACCACGCACCCCTCCACTTGCTTCTCCATATAAAGAATACCAATGCACGGATCACCCATTGGTATCTAGCTTTACAGCCTTTTAAGTTGATGGTCATCTATGGGCCTGGGGCACAGATGGCTGTAGCTGGCATCCTCTCTAAAAATGGGAGGCTGCAGGCTGGATGGCTCCCCGGCCTGAGTCGGGCGGTGGGGGAATGTGGCAAGGGGGCATAGTAAAGCAAAGCCTGCTGAGGAAAAGCAAGTGCAGAGACGAGCGGTAATAAGTTGGTTAAGTGAATGATGACTAACACCTGTCTCTAATTCCAGTAACTGGTGGAGAGATGGGATATAAGCACCCTGCAGACCTGGGAAGGGGAGAGAGAGACTTTTTCCCACCTGGACAGATTATTTGTGTTTTGCTTGTTGTGCAAGGCAGAGAGCCCAACTGGAGTTTTCTGTTATTTTGAGTATTAATAAGAACTTGACTTCTCACAACCCCAAATTCTTTGTTCTCCTTATTTTTAACTGTTTACTCTAGGGAGTTGCTAAGGAGTCCTAGGTGGTTGCTACTCAAGCCGCGTTTCCACCGAAATTACCTGGAACAATTGTACCAGGAACTTTTCTCCCAGGAACTTTTTGTCCCCCCCAGACCTGTTGCCTTCTGCGTTTCCACGCGGTCTAAAGTACCGTGAAGATTAGGCTAATTTGTCCGGTGACGTAGTACTGCGCGCGACTATTTCTTCCTGTCAGTGACGAACCACTCGTTTCGTCTGGAAAAACATGGTGTAAAAAAGTTTGATTTATTTTTTTTTTTTACTACAACAACTTTAAGACGATATCATTTAGATGTGATATATACATATATTTATTTACCTTCAACCCACTGTTCATCGGATTCCGGCATGGCTTCCAACAATGCAGTAGCGGAGTCTTTTGTCACCGCTGAACCAGAAAAGGACGGTCTGTGTCCTAGCAACGCATCCAGGCGGTCAAACCACTTGTTAGTACGCCGATTGGAACCACTTCTATTGTTGTGATCCTTTCTTTTCTTGTAATCTTGCTTTAGTTTTTTCAGCTTCTCTCGGCATTGTTTTCCAGTGTGCACAATCCCAAGCTCGCATAACGACTTACTGCTGCGTGGAGTCGACCAATCAAATGCGGCGTGAATCCGACCAATCAGCATGTTCAGCATCTAGTCCCACCCCCGAAAAGTTCCTGAACTTTGAAAAAGTAGAAGAAGTACAAGGCTGCGTTCCAGTTCGGTTTTAGACACACACTCGCGAACTTCCCTAAACACTTCCCCTCGGGGGAATCCCTGCCGCCATTTTGAAGTGCGTTCCACTTCGTGAAGTGGACGAGGGAAGTTTATATGGACAGACCCTCGCTCCCTCGATTTTGACCGAGGGAGCGAGTCTACTTCATATGTACACTTCAGGCAGCTCCATAACCCACAATGCAACACGATTGTGACGTCACCGCATATCGCGTTTAATTTACCCCACCACAAACAACTCTATGATATATTAATTATGTTTTAAACATTTAAAACACACATATATACATATAGGATGCTGTATTAAACAATTTTGTAAGGGGAAAAAATAAATAATAAATCAGCTCCATTGCGGATTCCAAGTGATCAAGGGCAGGACGTTCCAGTTCAGCCCATACAAAGGTTCCGCCAGAAGTGGGCACTCGTGCAACGTAGCAATGACGTACATCCGAGTCAACGAGACCGAGTGAAGTTAGCGAGGGAAGGGCATTTAAAAACTGAACTGGAAAGCAGCCCAAGTCTTTTCTGAGGGGGATATTTTACCTGGAACTTTATTTAGTTCCTGGTTCCTGCGGTGGAAACACACCGAGTACCAGCCCAAAGTCCCTGCGGTGGAAACGGGGCTTCACATTCTAAGGTATCGTAGGTGGTCGCTAGGCAGTTGTTAATGAGTCCTAGGTGGTTGCTACTCAGATTCTAAGGTATTGTAGCTTCTAAAGAGTTCTAGGTGGTTAGGAGTTCTAAGGGGTTGTTTACTAGCTAAAGTCAGAAGAGCCACCCTTTTAAATATAAATATTTGGGTTGTTGTTTTTTTAAGCCTATTTTATCAACTGCTCGGTTAGAATCGTCTGATTCCTTAAACAACTAACCAACAAGCAAACGTCTCCTTAACAAACTCTACCATTTAAGGAATAATAACTCAAACAAATGAGATAAGTTTATTATTTAGAGTCATTACTGTTGAAGTATGATCAATAATGATAGTGATCCTTGACTGAACTATCAAAATAAGCCATTGCTTTCATGACATTAATATGAAGGCAGATAAAATCAGGCTTTTTCCAGTTTTAGTAAATGCTTTCAGAATAGAGTCCAACCAGATATGATTGTTAACTCACCATTATCGAGAACACCAGGGCTAAAATGTTGACAGGGTAGGCAGGACAGAAACAGGTGAGGATGGTCAGGACCAGGTAATTTCGCAGAGGAGGTCGTGGGGTCGTAGAACCGAACCAGCTGCGATAGAAATCCATACTCCCATTCAGAGAGTCTTTCACATCCGTCTGTGAGCCTCCCGGTGCCATGATGGCAGACAAACACTCCTGATAATGGGCAAATGTTCCCCAGAAAACAACTCTGGAGAAAAAGCAGTTAAAAACTGAGTAAATAGAGATGAATATATCCAGCAGAGTTGTGTGGGCTGTCAAGAATCAAGATGAAATGAAGAGTGTTTTGGATGGGAGGGTGTTTGGGCAAGAAGAGCCTGTGAGTAATGGGATCGTCGGGGAGATGAGACAAAAATATGGGCAACACTTTCCCATGGACAGATTCCAATGCACCAAAATTTGTGTGTAGGCCTATGTTGTTCTCTGATTTTCAGCTGTTGTTCTGCCATTTCTGTCTAATAGTTTAGCAAATGTATCAAACTGTAAAATGACACTATGGTCTCATCAAACGAAACTAATAATAGGGTCAAATGCAGCAACGGTGAGGAAACTGGTGTGTGTGTGTGTGTGTGTGTGCAGTTCCACTTGGGTGGGTGTGTGGTATTGGGGTTACAGGGTATCAGGTGTGTGTTATGGGGCAGAGATGGACATAACAGAGCAGGAGGCGGCAGGTCAACTACGTCTGTTCCCATGCCTCGAAATTTTGGATGGCGTCTCACTTGTTTGTTAACTTGACAAACTGAACTGCTGCTAGCTTCATGGACAACGACTTGAGCTAGAACTGAAAAAGTTGAGTATTTAGATCTGATACCCCATTCACGTTTTAGCTAACATGTTACAGAGCATTTTGGTAATGTAAAATATCTACATTTCTATTTTTCGTGGAAAACAAGTACACCACAAAAACCATAAAAATGTGTCATGAAACATTTAATGTTCTTGTCAATTTGTATAAAAAAAATTCAAAAGCTGCACTCTAAAAAATGCTGGGTTAAAAACAACCCAAGTTGGGTTGAAAATGGACAAACCCAGCAATTGGGTTTTAACCCAGTGGTTGGGTTAAATGTTTGCCCAATGTGCTGGGTAGTTTTATTTAACTCAACTGTTTTAATAAATAAAAATGACTGTATTGCTTGCTTAAAATTAACCCAAAATATGCTGGAAATTAACATTTATTAATATGTTTAATAAATGAGCATTTATTAATAAGATAATGAATAATAAACAATAAACATTTATTAAATTGCTTATTAATAAATGTAGACCTTTTGATTATTATTGTTGCTTGCCTCTAGTAATTATGTGTCTGATTTTTAATTTCACACCTATTTTGGATTCATTTTATATATATATATATATATATATAATATATATATATATACATTATGATGTATAATGAGGAAAGTTGCTTGTGGCTGTGAACACATTTTTTTTTCATGTTCTGTTTATATTACAACCTAAATATATGTTTAAATATTTATTACATATTATTATTTCATATTTGTTGTTATATTATATTATATATTTTAAAAGATATACAACACTATTTATTTATTTTGGATTTCTGAAATGGAATTGGATTGGATTGTTAAGGAAAAGTAGCCAACAAAGTTTTTTTTTTTTTAATAATTCCTAAATTTCATTGACTAAAAAGTTTTCCGAAATAATAATAGTAATAGTATTATTATAACATTTTTTTTTTCTATTTTTATATATGAAATATTTCAATGTCCAGGCCAGGGTTTACAATGTTGTAGAATAAACCTAATATTATATGGGTGTTGTGAAAATCTATATACACAATTCAACTGTAAACATGATATTTTAGATTTACTAAAGATTACAATTAGATGACAAAGTATGTGATTCATAAGAGCACAATCCATTCTGCATACAACCGAAACATGACAATCTCTGCCAATACTCTCTGCAAATCCACAAAGAAAAACATGAATACAGAGGCCATCAAATGGAATGTTTTAAAATAATTTATTAGGATCTTTTTATTTGAAAATTTCCAGAGGTGAAAATTAAAAAAATACAGTAAAGGGACAGCGGACCAGCGTATTTGAGCATCAGGTCACAGTGTTGACATACAGCTCCACAGCAACGGGACGGAGCCACGCCCACTGATGCTTTCCAGTTCTGCTGCTGATCCCCAAGCCCCGCCCCTTTTACAAATCATCCAAACAAACAGGCATCGTAACATGTACTGTAAAAATCTCAAACTTTCAAGGGGTTAAAACGGATCTTGAAAAATATAGCTTTTTTCTGAAAAATAATTCTTAATGCCACATAATCGCCGTCGTAGTCGTACCACCGCTAACGGCGTTCATTATTACTTGAGTTTAAAAATAACTTATTGCTTTTTGTTGGTTAAATAGTTACAGTGTGTGCCGTGCAGTAGTTTTGTGAGGCGTCCCTGTCAGCTGGAGTTTTGGTCGTCACAGTGACCACTGCTCCAAAAAGAGGCTACACGTGTCAAACGGAAGACTGAATATTAATGCAAATAAGTAGAAATCAATGATCAAATCATCAATGTTGCCGACTTAAATCACTCTGGATGCGTATTATTAATCGACTGCAATTGAATTTTCCCAGAAGGCCTCCGTTAGAGCCGTGATGTCACAGACGGCCTCCTCCATTACCGGCAGAGACGAGACAGTTTTAAAGGTGGCAGTTGAATGCATGTAAACTAGCTACGTGTACATCCATACTTCAGTCTACGCTGTGCACACTCTCCGTCACACACGCACATCCACGCACAACCAGAAAAAACCACGACAGGATAGAAACGGAGATGTAACAGCGCTCAGACTCCTTTGCTTTGTAAATGTGTCCTTCATTTCTTTAAAAACAGCAGTGTACCATCAAAAACAAAGAAAAAGGAGAGGGAAAGTACACTGAAAGAAGTACACTGCGCAACAAAATCATATATATAATATATATTTCCAAAAACAGCATGAAGAAAGCCTAGCAGCCGTGCCCTTCCAAATGAGGCTACTAAACCGGTTAAGACCGCCTTTCCTCTTCCCTAAAATGGGACCAAATCATTTGCTCTTTTTGGAAAATGCAATCTAATGTGGTTTGACGCCTAATACGTGACGGCAAACATCAAAAACGCGGTGTCCGAATCGTGCAAAACCTCAAGCGCTTTGTGCGACCGAAAGCTTTGACTGATTCGGAGCCCGAGGAAAATTTTGTTCCGAAAGAGCATCAAAACATTTATCTTAGAGAGGTTTTCAGTATAAATGGAGTAGGAAGTGAGAGAAGCACAACCAAAGACCCACATCAGTCCAACCTGGTCATGATACTAGTCTCAGAAATACAAGATTCAATGTGAAGAAAGACGTTTGCATGTTAAAAAACCGTAAAGGACCCTCACCCTCCCGCGCCCCCCAGTCCATCGTTCAATCTGAACCCTCCCAAAATCCATGCAATATATACAGTATCTACAAAAAGAAGCTGAACAACGAGCCTCAGCATGAGCAGAGCTAATTTCTGTGTGAATCTGAAAATGTCGAACGATTTAACGAACGATTCACGTGGGAAATTCATAAAAGAGGCCCATTGATTCTCATATAAAAACCAATTTCGAGGAAAAAATATCAAACCGATTCAGCTCACAGCATTATAAATGCTGTGTAAAAACTACCAAAATATACATTTTTGTCCTGTCGTTTTGTTTTTGTGAATTTGATTCATTCTCATGTATTTGTTCGGTGTTTGTTTGGATTTGTTTGAAACCGTAATGCTTAGTAAACATCAAAGAAAACAAATCCTGAACTTTTTTCCAGTTTCGTTGCTTCTTCTTTCTCTCTCTCTCTCTCTCTCTCTGTCTTTCTCGACATCATCCGTTACAGCATGAGTACAGTAAAAACATAAAAACACAGTCAGCAGAAACATCGTAACAAATGCAGAAAAAACTTGTCAAATAAAAATCCGGGGAAACGGAATTCCTTGCGTGTTTCCGCATGTACAATCAAACAATATTGTTTTTTTTTTTTTCTTCATTTTTTTTTTTCTTTCAAAAGACAGACGGCAGCACATCATACACGAGTCGCTGATAAACAGGATACGTCAGGAAGAAAATACGGGATGGGGAAAACAAAAAGTGATGTTAGTAGAGAATGGAGAGAAAGAAAAGATGGAAACTCCAGAGTGGAGTCAGGAGGGAGCGCAGCCGCCCGTGGGGTTCGTCCCATAAGCACGTCACGTGGTCAGCAGCGTTCGAGGTTCACAAGCTCGTGAGTGTCTTCATCCCGTGCTGGATGCTGATAGGACGCCCCTCAGTGGTAGCCATTGGTAAAGGCAGTTGCAATCAAAGGGCCCTAGGAGAGAGAAAGAGGGATTTTGAAGGAATGTTCTGGGGTCAGTACAAGTCACAAACAAGCAAAAATCATGTTTACAGTGCAGTCTAAAAAAATCACGGCTATTTCGTTCAACCCAAATGCTGAGTTGAGTATGGAAGCTTGTTTCCGCCACTGAATAGAAGATGAAAAGGCTAATTGTGACTTTTTATCTCTTTTTTTTTCACAACTGTGTGATATAAACTCGTAAGTGCTAGTTAAGTCAGAATTGTGTGATATAAACTTGCCATTGGCTTGCAATTCTGTCTTCATTACACAATTTTAAATAAAATTTTAGTAGTTTTGTTGTGTTTTTGTCATTTTCATTAGTTTCTTTTTTTTTTTAAATATGTTAATGTACTTTTTTTTATGCAATTTATTTCAGTTTTAGTTATTTTAGTACATCAAGCAAATGAAAATGAAAAATGTTTCCTTGCAACTAGCTGAAATAAAATAACCAAGTATTTTTTAATATTTTATTTTATTTCAGTTAACATTTATTTTCTTTCAAGTAACAAAATTACTAGACCAAAAACTGAAATAAAATAAAATAATGCTGAATAGAATTTTTTATTAAATGATATAATAATTAAAACTAATAAAAAGAACCAAAGCACATTTAGAATGACTAAAACTTTAAAATAAAATTTAAACTATTAATTGAAAAATATTTTTTAAAAAAAATCTTAAATCAAGCAGCATTTTCTAGACAAGTAAAAATTATTGTCTTGTTTTCAGAAAAAAAAAGACAAAATTAAGCTTTTGCTTACCCAACTGACAGATTATTTTGCTTGTTTTGAGCAAAAACTCACTTAATTTTGCCTTTTTTTTTTTTTTTCTGAAAACAAGACAATAATTGTTACTTGTCTAGAAAATGCTTCTTGATTTAAGAATTTTTAGATATTTGGACTAGAAACAAGACAAAAAATCTAAGTAAGAAAAGCATTTTTTGCAGTGTAATAGTTGTCAAAATAAATAGTAACGCACTTTCAGCAGCAGTCCTTGTGTCCTTTTTGACAATAAAGTTACATTCATAAATATTCATGTATGTGCTTGTATGTCTGATTGTACCTACCCCGAGTCCATGTCCGAACCCTGTGCTGGGGGCGGGGCTTGCCGCGCTGATATAGCTGCTGACTGCTGAATCCTGATTGGCTGCTGCATAAAGCTCTGCCATTGGCCCAGGACTGCTGGTGCCCAGAAAGCCAGCGGTACGTGACGGGGTGGAACCTAGAGCAAAGGACAGATGTTCAAGTAGAATATATCTCAAAATCTGACAATAAAAGTTCTTAAATCATTTTCCATTTCAAACAACCAAAATAAACATGATTTTGTGCACCTCTGACCACCGCTGCAGCTGCGGCCGCTGCCATTGGTCCGTAGGCAGTCAGTGGAATGGCTGCGGGACACAGAGAGACACTTCCTTCAGATGACAGGAAGTCACACAAACACATGCAGGTTTAGGTCAGTTCAAGACTTTCAAGTACTTCAATACCCTTAGAAATACATCAATATGTAATAACTTACTCCATTTCTGACTATTCTGCTGATGAACCAATGTCACATTGATAGGAACTAATAAAAATATAACCCCAATGGCTAAAATCAATTCCTGCCGAACATTATGTATTATGAAACACTGAATATTCAGTTTCACTCAGAAGTGTCACATTACAGAAGTTGATAATATTATTACACTGTGAAATATTATTACCTTTTAAAAGAACTTTTTTCTATTTGAATATATTTTAAAATATAATGTGATCAAAGTTGAATTTACAGCATCATTACTCCAGTCTTCAGTGTCACATGATCCTTCAGGAATCATTCTAATGTGATGATTTGCTGCTCAAGAACATTTCTTATTATTATCAGTCAAAAACAGTTGTGCTGCTTCATATTTTGCGGAAACCGTGATCTTTTTTTTTCCAGAATTCTTTGATGAATAGAAAGACTGTAACACTTTCAAATATTACTCTGTTTAGGCATTCCGACATAACTTCTGGCTCAACCAATGAAGTTAGTTTGGGGAAATTTGTGTGAAAACACGCATTATTTATGCCTGATTGGGTGGCAGTGCAGAAGAGGCACACTGCTGCTCTGTCTGGGGCTGCTGGTGACAATCTTTAATTGAAACGAAGGAGAACACGAGCCGTCTGCAGGAAAATCAGTGCGGCATGTGTGTTTTGTGTGTGTGTGTGTGTGTGTGTGCACAGAGAGCTGTTTGTAAAGCCAGATGAGAACTAACCTGTGATCTCTTGCGGGTGAGAGGAAGTCAGAAGGGGTGTCCGCTCTAAATGGAATTCTAGAACAGAAATGGCAAAAGAGTGGTTTGTGAATAAACTGAGCATAAACAAGTTCCGAGCTAAAACACCAACACACGCAACACACACACTGCAAAAAAAAAAACTTTCTTATTTAGTATTTTTGTGTTTTCAAGTATAAATATATAAACATTCTTAAATCAAGATACAGTTACTTCAGATGCAAAATGACATTATGGGCCCTATCATACATCCGGTGCAATGTGATGCCAGGCGCAACACAAGTGTTTTTTGCTAGTTTCATATTCATGCCCAGCCCCACGTTGTTTAAATAGCAAATGCACTCGCGCCCATCTGTTCGCCCATGGGCATGTTGGTCTGAAAACGAGGTGTGTTCAGTTGCATTGTTGGCGTGTTGCTATTTTGAGGCAACTGAAAATGACTGGACCATTGACCAACAAAAACCTGCTCTAAAGTCAATGAAGCAGTATTTTTTGTTATTTAAAGAGTGTGTTAGTAATATGCACCTATAGGTGGGTGCACAACACACTACAGTCTGCTTATTACACACATACAGGGATGCGCAGCAGCACACAAACATTACAAATATTAAAAATAAAATGTTTCCTCTCTGGAGAGGTGTTCAGTCTTTTGGCTTGCAAATTCTGCCATGGTGCAAGAGTAAATGGCTTTTAAAGGGAATGGGAGATGAGACTCTGATTGGTTTATTGCATGTTATGCCCAAAACACACCCATGACTCATTAAGAGACTGGGGTACAACCCTTTTGGACCATGCGCTTGGCATGCCGACCATTTTTTCCTGTCGTTAAACTAGCAAAAGTGTATTCGGACACTAAGTGCAGCTGAGCCAAACGCTTCAGATCATGAGCTTAGATCGTTAAAATAGGGCCCAAGTCTCGTTTTCTGAAAAATACTTAAAAATTAAATGGGTAATTCACCTGTGGCAAAATGAGCTTTCAATAAAACTTGGCTGCCTATACAGTAGAAAGTATTTATTTATTTATTTTTAAATCGGTTCTACCTAACTAGAGAAACCAAAAAAAAAACTGTTGTCTTTTCTTTCACCAAATAGGTAGTAAAACTCCAACACCCATAATGCACTGGGCATGTTGTTGCCCAAAGCCACTCCCACCAGTCTGCTATGGATACACTCACCAGTCAAATACTGCCTTGCTTTAGTAGGAAATACTTCTTAGCAAACTTTTGTTAAAGGTGCTCTAGAATTAAAAATTTAATTTATCTTGGCATAGTTAAATAACAAGAGTTCAGTACATGGAAATGACATACATTGAGTTTCAAACTCCGTTGTTTCCTCCTTCTTATATAAATTTAATTTGTTTAAAAGACCTCAGAAGAACAGGGAAATCTCAACATACGTAACAGTCGGGATCATTAATATGTACGCCCCCAATATTTGCATATGCCAGCCCATGTTCAAGGCATTACACAAGGGCAGCCAGTATTAACGTCTGGATCTGTGCACAGCTGAATCATCAGACTAGGTAAGCAAGCAAGAACAACAGCGAAAAATGGCAGATGGAGCGATAATAACTGACATGATCCATGATAACATGATATTTTTAGTGATATTTGTAAATTGTCTTCCTAAATGTTTTGTTAGCATGTTGCTAATGTACTGTTAAATGTGGTTAAAGTTACCATTGTTTCTTACTGTATTCATGGAAACAAGAGCCGTCACTATTTTCATTTTTTAAACACTTGCAGTCTGTATAATTCATTAACACAACTTCATTCTTTATAAATCTCTCCAACAGTGTGTAATGTTAGCTTTAGCCACTGAGCACTATCAAACTCATTCAGAATCAAACGTAAACATCCAAATAAATACCATACTTACGCGATTAGACATGCTGCATGACGAACACTTTGTTGTGTGAACTTTGTTTATGCTGTTAAAGGCAAGCGAGAGCTCTGGACGGGGAGCGTGAGGAATTAAAGGGGCCGCAGCCTGAATCGGTGCATAGTTAATGATGCCCCAAAATAGGCAGTTAAAAAAAATTAATAAAAAAAAATCTATGGGGTATTTTGAGCTGAAACTTCACAGACACATTCAGGGGACACCTTAGACTTATATTACATCTTTTAAAAAGACGGTTTCGACTTGTATTGTTCCCGGGTGCAAGAATTGAAAGAGTAAACGCAGAGACAGAAAACTGGAAAAACCTCTGTGTTTGTAGTCAACATTTCAAACTGGATGAGACTTATTTCATTTTTCTTTTCAAGTAAATGCATCTTGATTTAAGAATGTTTAGATATTTGCACTGGAAAACAAGATAAAAATACTGAGGTAGAACATTTTTTGCAGTGCACATGTAGTCCTATCTACGCAAACACACTGACGTACACCATGAAAGGAGGCTTTCAAGCGCCCTGAGGGCAGAGGAGAGACACGTCTATGCACACAGAAACACACGCAGGGAAGCGACTTACAGCCAGGTGTAGCTGCTACACAGGAGGAAAGGAAGGGAACAGATTGAGGTGCAGAAGGACACGAGGGACAAAAAGCACAGGGAAGAGAGAGAAACGGGAGGACGTCATTAGATCGCTGATCTTAAGGTATGGAGTGTTAGACATGGAGCGAAAACAAAGGTAACACACAAAGGTTAGTACTAGTGCTGGGCAGTGTGACGGTATCATGCAACGATACAGAGTTTGCAATGCCAAGGAAGAACCAGTTGCATGAATATTTACATGTGAAAGTGACTAAAAAATACAAGATAACACAGAGAGGGACGCATCCCACGTAAGTTGATGAGTTATTAAAGGATAAGTGTAGTTGTTTACAGGTGCAATGTCAAAGTTATCATTGGTGTATCATGTTCATTTGACTGTTTTGAGTCTTTTGATTCATGATGTAAAGCTGTTTTTCACAATCTCAGACTGATCATTCATTTGTTATGAGAAGTTCACTGGATTATATAGAGTAGTGGCCAAAAGTCATTTTTATTTTATATTTTTTATATACTTATATATAAATTATTCAGCAAAAAAAACCCAAACATCTACAGGTTTTATTTTACTATGCAATAAAAAAAAAAAAAAAGCTCACAGGAAAAAGCATACATTGACTACATTGCATACATTGTTATCAATATTTTGTTGGTTGGTATATAAATATACATATTTACACAATCAATTTTTACATTTATAGGTTATAGCTGAAAGTGCAATCAGAAGTGTTTGATAAATGAGCCCAGAAAAGACAAAAGATCATTTTATTGGTGGTGACAGTCGACACAATGTCAGCTATTATCAATGCCATTTTGGAAAAAGGTCACGTTACTGATCATGTGTGATCTCTATTTCTCTCTCGCACCCTGTGATTTAACTGCTATTGGAGTTTTATCGCAGAGGAAATATGCAAATGTTGTTTTACTTATGTCACATTGATTAAACAGTTACAGTCAAATTAGTGCTGAGGAGGACAAAGGGAAATATTTCTTTCTCTCTGAAATATCTCATGGGATAGCATGGCAAAGGTCCTGTTTCCACCTGGTATTAAGATGCGTTTTGGTCGATCGGATCAGGTGTAAACAGGGTCTAAAATATTTTGAGCTTGTCCACTTTCAACCACTTCCAGAGGTAGTTGAAAACTCATTCGACCGGATTGCTTTAGTAGTGTAGACGCTCATGTGGTTGAATGCATTCGAGCAGCCACAAAAGACCGTCTACTCTGCCTACTGACCTAATGCGTGAACTTTATGGGAAGCTAGACGGGATTTAAACTTTGTCGGATGAAGACCCAAGTTTGGTTTAAAGACGAAAACGAGACAGATTAAAACACCAGGTGTCTCCCTCGTCTACTTGTGATCCGATCGACCAAAACGATATCTTTATATCAGGTGTAAACAGGGCCAAAAAGCATCATCTGCCACTGAAACCTGGACGCAGCTTTAAAAACTACTGTTTTTGAGTGTGTTTTATCATTTATGTTCATTTATCAGGGTTTGTAATGTATTAAATTTTGTATTTTGACATTGCAGTGGATGACTGGCTCTGTGAAAGTTCTCAGATGGAAACCAGGGAAGTCGGACTCACCTGGAAACTGGTATGTGTATCCTGGTGTGATTCCTGTGTAGCCACGACTGGCGTAGGTGGCCGCTTGGAACCCTGGGTAACCTGAAAATCAATAGAGACAGCATCTATTTAATGCAAGGCAAGTTTATTTATGTATGTAGCACATTGGTAATACTTCACAATCTTGGTTGATGTTAATTTCAGCATTTACTTATACATTATCAAATCAACAGTTAAGTTAAACTTTAACAAAGATGAATAAAATCTGTAACAAATGTATTGCTCTTTGTTAGTTATTTGGACCTTATTGTAAAATGTTTCCAGCACATTTCATATACAGTGGTAAAGTGCTTTCCATAAAAAGGATTTAAAAATAATCATAACAGATGTAAGAAATAAAAATCATAAAGTAAAAATAAGAATAAAGTGTATTACAAACAAATAAGAAGAAAAGAGAAGAGTAGATTATCATTTCTTCCTCAGTCTTTTAATCAAGTAGTGTTTTTAGTGGATGCGTTAAATTAGTTTCATAGATTTACTACAATGCTTCTCACTAATTAAGAATTTAATTTACAACTAAACTCAATTGATTTAGTTTTTATCATTTCTTTTCCAATTGTAAGAAACTTGCAGTGCTTTCTACTTGTTTTCGCGTCTGCTAAATGAACTGTGAATGAATGTTCTGAATGAAAACCCCCGTTCTGATGTATTTCGCAGTGTTTATTTTGTAAATTCACCCAGCTCACATATAATCAAAACTGTAGCTTTATTTATAAAATAAAGAATATTAAAAAAGAAAATGTCTCTTTTCTTGCATAATACTTTTGTTGCTCTGATTTGTGGCACAGTGCAGTTCCCTATTGTAAACAGCAGGTAGAGCCAAACTCTCATCAGACAGGACTGAACCGCTCCACTGACGCTGGATTTACTCATGTGTGTGAGTTCACTCAAATTATTTGCCTTTTCCAGCTTTCAACCAGGGTTGCCAAGTCTGTGCAACAAAAGCCGCCCAAAAACAGCCCAATGCGATTTTTTCCATCAGGTGGTCAAATTCTTCACTGAATTTGTATGTCTGGGGGTGTTTTGAGGGTGTTGGAGAGGGGATGGAAATCAACCTGTGGAAAAAATGTTTTACCCACGGCAACAACTTAAAAGTCGCCCAATTCCGTGGGAAAACCGCACACTTGGCAACACCGCTTTCAACCCACCCAGCATGCCGATACCCAGCATGAAGGCGTCCATCCCGTAGGGCATCACTCTGGAGCGGCCTCGCGCCGTACCTGTCGGTGACATCACTTCCTTCGGCTGAGCCTTTTTGCACTCCACCTTCAAACAGAACCGAAGACAATCCTTACACTCAAGCCTATTTTGTTTCTATAGTGCTTTATACAATACAGATTGTTATACAGACAGATTCAAATTTTGCAGATTATAGTGTCATTATTCAGCACAATTCAGTCCGGTGTTGGTTCAGTAACTGCGTAAAGTTCATCGCTTATGAAATGAGCTCAATTTCAGCTATAACCAGCAACAGCTTCATTATCAGTTCAAGTTTTGTTGTTTAATATGAACTTTAAACCTTCATCAAAAAAGGTGTTTTGAACACACAGTCTTTCATAGCAGGACACACTCACCATCTTGTTGTTGATCTCATGAAAGTGGATCTCGCAGACCTTTTCCACCACGTCTTCGTTCTCAAAGGTCACAAAGCCAAAACCTGCAGAGCAAGTACACACTCTTTACAAATCACAAACATGATGCTGCTTTCACAGAATCTAAACATAGAGCATGTTTATTTTGCCCAGTTGTGTCCAATCCAATCCTGGCATCACTTTTCCCTTTACTTTCTCATTCCCTTTAACTCTCTTTTGTTCTGTTTACATCTGTTCATATATTCAGCCCATTCTCTCCAGAGATTACCTCCTCACCTGCTGCACTTACCTGCCCTACTCCATCCCGCCCACTCATCTGTCACTCACACTTAGACAAAACCACAGACTCCGCCCACCTACTGTCTATCAGATTATACCTTTCCCAGGTGGATGACGGTTTAACCTCTGAACTACTAACCCTTATTACCCTACATGATCTTTAGCAGTGCCTCTGAACGAACAGACAAGATGAGACAATGACGAGAAGAGAAGAGACAAAAAGAAAAGATCTCAAAGCTAGAAAGACCAACTGTTTTATCCGTCTTTATTTTTATTTCTCTTAAAGAAAGCTTAAGCTCCTTGCATGACAGAATTCCCTCTGGTGCTCTTCGCTCATTTTTGACTGAAAAAGGTTACGTTTTGTTTTTTTTAGAATTTTTTACTTCATCAGAATGGTACAAAACTTGGTAAAGGTTTTGGCACTTGCTGTGTGAACACACACACACACACACACACACACACTCACACACACACACACACATGTTTGTTTTTGTGAATTGTGGGGACTTTCCATAGACTTCAATGCATTTTACACTGAACAAACTGTACATTCTATCCCCCTACCCTGCCCCTACCCCTAAACCTAACCCTCACAGGAAACTGTGCAAACTTTTACTTTTTCACAAAAACTCATTCTATATGATTTATAAACCCATTTACATTGTGGGGACCGCTGGCTGGTCCCCACGATGTAGGTGAACTCAGGTTTATATTACATCATGGGGACATTTGGTCCCCACAATGTAATATAAACAAAAGCACGCACACACACACACACACACACACACAAATCATGGACATGATTTGAAAAGGTTAAATGGTCCTGGAAAAAAGTAGTCACACTTGTGTTCCTCGTGGTCAAAATTGAGCGCATTGGAAATGAATGGAAAACTAATTTTATCTAGTGAAAACTTTTGGTACTGCGGCCAAACAAAATCTTACTGAAAGCTCATTTTTTGAGATATCAACTTTGGAGCACAACTTGTTTAGATTTATGGCTTTGATTTTCTTGCAGTTTTAGAGTAAAATGTGTTTTTGAAAATATATATTTCATATAAATATTGAACATAGTATTTTTGTGCATTTGTCATAACAAAAACATAAAATTATGTAACTTTTAAGTTAACTTTTTAAAACTTTTTTCACTTCAGCAATAATCTTTCAAGTGTCATCTTTAAAAAAGAGACCAAAATTAAGTCTGTGCTCCAAAGCATTCAATTTATGACAGTTTAACTTGGAAATTTAATGCTCAAAAAGTGAATAAATGGATTATAACTACAGCGTAAATAAAATGTAGTACCATAAAATCCCCTAAAAATGCAAAATATTAAATAAAAAAACATTATCAAACTAAAATATAGTATGTTCATTTCACTGAAATAATAATTTAAAAATTTGGTCAATTTTGACCATCACGCAAAGAGCACCAGAGAGTTAAACTGTCATAAATATTGAAAGCTTTGGAGCAAAAAGTGAAACTTGCACAAAAATCATATTTTTAAATTTGATATGAAATAAATATATATTTTCCAAAACATATTTTACTCTAAAACTGTGATAAAACAAGTTGAGCTCCAAATTTGAGGTTGATATCTCAAAAAAATGAGCTTTCAGTAAGATTACGTTTGGGTGCAGTACCAAACGCTTCCACTAGATGAAATATGTTTCCCATTCATTTCCAATGTAGTAATTTTTGTTGTGACAATTTTTTTCAGGACCATTTATCATTTTCGAATCATGTCCATTATTTTGTGTGTGTGTGTGTGTGTGTGTGTGTGTGTGTGTGTGTGTGTGTGTGTGTGTGTGTGTGTGTGTGTGTGTGTGTTCACATAGCAAGTGCTAAAACCTTTACCAAGTTTCGTTCCATTCTGATGAAATAAAAACCAAAACGTAACATTTTTCGGTCAAAAATGACCAAACAGCACCAGAGGGTCAAATGAAGCATAACTTTATTAAGTCTCTCGAGTTGAGCAACTTTTGAGCATTAAAATACACAATCACAAATGAGTTTTTCTAGTTAATTCCAAGTTTAGAAGAAGCATCTGAGACAAAGTTGATACCTAAAATATAACTGGAACATAACTTAATTAAGTCTCCTGAACTATGAGCTATGAAAGAGCAAATAAATTCTCCTTGTTCCATCTTTTATTTTTATTCTCGAAAAAATGAAGTTGATACTGAAGCATAAGTATAAATGAGAACCCCATTACATCTCCCGAGTTGTAAATAAGCAACTTTTGAGCAATAAAATATTCCTCAAATACAATACGATATATGATACAATACAATACGAGAAGACAAGAGAAGGCTGAAGGACTGTGGAAGCATGTACACACTTGACTGTTGTTGTATAATTATATGACTCAACGAGGCTTTGAATGCGAGCGTGTGCATTTGCGTGTGTGCGTGTCTGAATGCTGTCTTACCTCTGTGCCTGTTGGTGGTTTTGTCAAACATTAGCATCGCGTCATCAACCTGCAGACAAAACACACACACACACAAAAGAGAGGGATGAGACACTCTAAGCCATTACCCAGCATGAGGCTCTATTGTGAAGCTCTGGAGAAACAGAGAGGGGCAGCAGATGGAGGGGCCGAGTGGGGAGGGGGAACAGAGAGATGGACAGAGAGAAAGAGAAGAAAGACAATATGGATGGAAGAAAAAGAAAGGGGGTGAAATAAAAGAGGGGAAACCAATGGAGCATGGACACTTTGAAGCACCTTTGGTTCAGCAAACAACCCTGTTTGTATCTACAGCCATTTACAAGATCAGCACTTCACAACCCAGATGTTACACTGGACATCAACTGGCAAACTAAAAGAGTACTGGTACAAAATAAAAGTTCTTTGTGGAACTTCAGAGTTTCTCCTATATGGTGCTTCATTTTAATGCTTAATTTAATTTGCACCTTAATTTTAATGCTGAAGGAATCTAGTGCTGAAGTCTAAATTCAGGGTCATTTTATCCAATTAATTTAAATGATTTTCATGTTGCTCACCTGCATGATTATAAGATTTAAAAAAAAAAAAATCATTTTACACATACAAGAAGCAATTCAAGCTGATAAAATATTTTAAAATAAAATATAACTAGATAAATTTATATTGATAAAATTATTTAAAAAAAAAAAATTCCACAACTTTTCCAGGTCTTAAAATTATTTTAAGTTTTGTGGGATTTTTTAAAATCATTTTACATATTGCACACATTCAGGCATTTTACATATCGCAATTCAGGCTGATTAAATATATTTGAAAGTGAAATATAACTAGACAAATTTATATTGACTATAAAAAAATTTCCATGACTTTTCCAGGTCTTAAAATTCCTCAAAATCTTGTTTTGTGGGATTTTTTAAGATCATTTTACATATTGCACACACAAGAAGCAATTAAGGCTAATAAAATATTTTAAATAACTGAATGAAATATAGCCAGATAAATTTATATTGACTATAAAAATGACTTTTTCAGGTCTTAAAATTCCCCCAAATCCTGTTTTGTGGGATTATATAAGGATTTTTTAAGATCATTTTACAGATTGTACACACAAGAAACAATTCAAGCTGATAAAATGTTTTACAATGAAATATAACTGGACAAATTTATATTAAAAACAATTATAAACATTTCCATGACTTTTCCAGGTCTTAAAATTTCCCAAAATCCTGTTTTATGGGATTGCATAAAGAGTTTTAAAATCATTTTACATATTGCACACACAAGAAGTAATTCAGGCTGATAAAATATTATATAACAAAACAAATTTATATTGACTATAAAAATTCCATGACTTTTCCAGGTCTTAAAATTCCCTGATATCCTGTTGTGTGTGATTACATTTTTAAAAATCTAATTTAATAAAAACTTTTAGAAATAATTGTTCACTAAAAAGCAACTCAAGCTGAAATATTGTGGTAACACTTTACAATAAGGTCTCATTTGTTAACATATTAACTAACATGATCATTTGTTACAGTATTTAGTAATCTTTCTTAACATTAGTTATTAATAAAAATACTGTTGATCGTTGTTTGTTCATGTTAGCTCATAGTGCATTTAATGTTAACAAATACAGCTTTGATTTCCATAATGTATTCGTAAATAACACGCACTAAGATTAAAAAATGCTGTAGAGGTATTGTTCATTCTTAGTTCATGTTAACTAAAGTAGTTTAAACCTTATTGTAAAGTGTTACCAATATTTTAGAGAGAAGTATAACTTGCCAAATTAATATTCGCTATATGATTTTTCCATGTTTAAAAATTCCATGACATTTCTTTTTCATGACTGTAGTAACCCTAGAAACTGTTTGTGGAGAATAAACAGAGACACAAAGCGAAGGTGCAAACACACGTCTCTCTCTCTCATTAAACAGACATCCGTGTCCACACCAACAGCCTGATTCCCTGCATCTCTCCAGTTTGTGGGGGTAAATCTTTTCAATAACTCTCTCTGTCCTGTTCCCCTTTCTCTTCAAACCCTCTCCAAAGTTTACTATTCCCATGGAGACTCCGCAAAGAATTTCAATTAGAAGAATTGACCCCCTCCCTCGCTTCTCCTTTCATGAATAGAACAGAGAGAGAGAGAGAGAGACGAGGAGCTGGATAATGGCTGTTATGAATAGTGCTGGAAAAATAAACTTTGACAGGAGAGAGGAATATGTTTTCAGTGATGAAGCAACGATCAGGGTAAAAATATTACAGCAAATGAAAAGAGAACTTTACTATTCAATCTGTCTCCAAACCATCAACAGGCACAATATCATCTAACACATAATAACATATGTGTAGACAGAACCAAAAACATATGTTATGAATAGATTTCAAATGTGTTTGGATGGGCTGTTTTTAAAGCCATTATAAAATGGATCACCTGACCGCACATCAATGAAATTATAGGTTACTGCTTCAGTCATTCGTTTACAGAATAATCTTTGATCATAATGTTGTTTATTGGCATCAATCATTAGTATTAGGCCTACTGTACTGAAGCTTATAGTTGTTATTTAAATTAAGTAAATTATTTGATTTGAAATGTAATTAATAACAATTAATAATTATTTGAATAAAATATATATTAATTAATTATAAATAATTTATAATTTATATAATCTATATTATTATTAAAATTAAAAAAATATATGCACACACACACATATATATAACAAATATATAGAATATATAAATTATTTAGAATTAATATGCTTTATTCAAATTACTATATATATATATATATATATATATATATATATATATATATATATATATATATATATATATATATATATATATATATATATACACACACACACATATATATAATATTGATTACATAAAATCTTATTTAAAAATTAATTAATACATATTTATAATTATATTTATAATTATATATTATATATATATATATATATATATATATATATATATATATATATATATATATATATTTATTAACAATTATATATATTATATATATTTCTAAATAAATATTTCATAAATAATTCAAATTACTATATATATATATATATATATATATATATATATATATATATATATATATATGATTAAATAAAATATGATTCAAATGAATTAAATAATTATTATTTTTAATAGTATTTTATTTAATTATTTCAATAAAATACATATTTATAATATACAATAATAACTATAACTACATTATCTTAAGGTAATATTGATATTAAAAATGTATATTAATAAAATAATAATGTTTGGGTTAGATAAACATACAATTTTAATAAATTAAAAATACATTATCTAACCCAAACATTATTATAGCATTAATATTTATTATAGTAATATCAATATGATTGGTAACTCAATATTGATGTCTTTGCATATACCCAACACCACACCTTAACCGTGGTAAAATCCTTGCTTCTGTTCAACACAGAGTTACAGCGAGTTGATAATGACTGTGTGAATCTGTTCAGTTATATCCTGCTTTCAACCGTTTGATGAAACTCTACACAACCTGTAACATGAGCATCGTGAAGCAACCGTTAACTGTTAACTTTCCAAATCTGAGGCCTCGTTATTTACTGACTGATGGCCTCTTCTTCAGGATTATACTGTCAATTCAGTCTGTGTTAGAGCTGTGGGCAGGACGGCACCAGCCGAGGAGCTCGAGAGTCACATGGCACGCCAACATTTATGTGACCGAGTAGCGCTTTTCAGTGCCACCTGGTTAAATGACCATGGGAAAGGTCAAACACTCTTAGCCCGGACGGGCCGCTGTCAAACACACACTCTTAGACTTGACATTTAACTATAACCCTCTCCTGCCCCCCCTCCTATTGAAACCTGGTCGTACCCTTCCCTTCATTGACTCAGTCCCACAAACACCCCCTCCCCATCTTCCAAATCCAATGACACTGCAAAGTCGGACCGACAGCTGCTGTGAGCATTAGCATGATGTCCGATGTGAAAAATGTCCAATGTGATGCTTGTTTATGAGTTACCGACCATGTATAAATACATGAAAGAGATGGAAAACTTGTTTTACTCACCCATTAACGATTAATTAGAGATAAACAATACTGACAGTTGACATTTTGGATGATTCAGATGTTTTTGTTCCCACCAAAAATTCACACTAGAGCTCCAAACTAGAATTTGACATGCTCCAAGTGAAACCACGCCTATTATTATTGATCACACTTAGGGTTAGTGATTTAAACACACCCCTAACCATGAGTATTGCTCTTTGGCACACAAACAATCTTCCACCAGTTGTTCTATGAACATGAATCATACCGCAAATTGTGAGGCTTGTTGAGTAGAGGTGTGTTGTTACTTTACTAAGCAATGGAATATACCTGGCAGATGATAAAACGACTGACAAATCCCATGGATTTAGATTGAAGAGTGACCTGAGCCACATATAGAGACAATTGAGGTTCTTTAGATTTGGACCAGCAAGAAAGAACCCAGAATACCCTAACAACTGCATAGCAACCACCCACTACTCATCAGCACCATGGTGGTGAGTGTGGCAAGCAGGGTGGGGCCGAGAGCCGTGGGAACGGAGCAAGGGTGAGTGTTATTGCGTCCCCACGGAGGAGCTTCGGTAGGTTAAAAGAAGGAGTGATGACAGTGAAAGACGAGTGAGGACCAGGCCTGGATTTTATGTTGTTGTTTTATTATGTTTATATGCGGAAGTTGTCCGTGGGGGCTTTACTTTTGTTTTGTTGTTCATGTATTTTATGATTTAAGTTTTACGTTGAACTTTCACCGGTTTCCGCCTCCTTCTTCCCTAAAATTTAAACTTTGTTACAGTGAGTTTTACACAAACACTTATGTTTGCTTATTGAAGAAGTAAATATTTAGTTGTTGTGTTCTTTTATAAACTGGCATGTAAAAAAAAGTTTACTTTATTATAATAAGCTAGTTTATCTTAATCATAAAAAATAAACCCTGACATTATATGATTACAAAATCAGTCTAATCAGACTGAAGCCAAAAATCTAGAAAACTGCTAATAAAAGAAGATATGGTCAAATATATTGCATCCCTAAAGATAATAAAAACTGACAAATAATAATAATAATAATTAAAACTATATATATTTAAAGGGGGCCTATTATGCCCCTTTTCACAAGATGTAAAATAAATCTCTGGTGTTTCCAGAATGTGTCTGTGAAGTTTGAGCTCAAAATACCCCACAAATCATTTATTATAGCATGTTAAATTTTGCTCAAACTTTTTGGGTGTGAGCAAAAACACGACGCTTTTGTGTGTGTCCCTTTAAATGCAAATGAGCCCCCTCCCTTTCAATAGGAGGGCGGAGCTTCAAGAGCTCATGCTCCGGCATACTTGTGTAGGACAGATTGCCTGAACACAGGCAACAACAAAACAGGACAATCTCATGCACCGAAAATGTCAGAAACTGTCAGTAACAGTGTCTAGTCTTATATGTTCGAACCGGAGTCGTTGTAAAGACCCTCAATTGTGAAGCAAAATGATTGGCGCAAACGCATAAGACTTTACTGATTTTCTTTGAAAATGAAATTTAACCATGGTGTCCTCAGTGACTCAGATGAAGGAAGCTTATGGAGACTCTTATGTGAACTGGTACATCCAGAAATGGTGGAACCTGTGCTTCTCACTCAGGGCGGTGTCTATGCTAATAGGGCAGATCGTTACTGGCTGTGGGCGGGGCTTCTCTTTACAATAATGTCATCATAGGGTTCAGCTTGTTTGAAGAGACCACTTTTGATTTATGGGAATTATTAAAAAAAAGAGTGGATTTTTACCATTATAGGCTGGTTGTTCTCACACATTTGTGTTCAAAATTTTGCATAATAGATCCTCTTTAAATAAATAAATAATGAAATGTAAAAGTTTAAGAAGGAAGTGCTTCAAAGATGATGGCTACATTGCCCAAACACAACCTAAAATCATTTTACAGGTCAAATCGAGAAACGGCTTTGAGACAAATTACAAAAGAAAAGTTAAGGATTTCTGGAGGCATGCTTGTTTATACGGTCATGGATGAGCACATAAAATGAACTGCGTTATTTAGTCTATATAGTTACCTCAGACAATAAAACACACACTCTCTGTCCTCTCCAAAAAAAATGCTCTGGGATCTAACGCCAAGTGTCACATTTCTGTTTTATTAAACAAGTAGAAGATGTAAGATCTCCAGATAAAACTAGATTGTTATGCCTTCCTCATCACTCGTTTTCCCTTTAAACAGGCCAGCGGACAAAAGGTCCAGTGAAGCTCTCTAATCGACACCTCTCATGGCTGACTGGAGACTAACTTTTCCAGTCTGTCCGTTTCACTGGCCCTCTCCCTCTCAATGTTTCATTATATCCATTGTTGTGGGTCGGAGCGCTTGGACTCTCACTGTACTTCGCTTTTGTGAGGCTGATCATATTCCAACCATTTTGGATTGTGCCTAACAGATCAGGACAATGGAGGGCAGTGAGTTTTCCCGGACGGGCTCGGGCGGTCAGATTGTGTTCACAGCAACAAGGGCTTCTCCCACCAAATACTGCGAACAGATGCATACGCTAGTGCATGTGCACCGTGTTTTTGATATGGATCCAACCGCTGAGTGAGAGGAGTGTAGAGGAAAAGCACAATATTTACACAGATTAAATGTAAAAAAAAATCCCTTCTTTGTAAATTTTAACCTTGAAGGAAGATGAATCAAAATTGCTTTCACAAACTTTCTCTGTGCTTGAATTAGGGATGCACTGATATGAAATTTTGGCCCATAACTGATTATTCTTATTTGTTGGTGCTTTCTTATTTCTTATTTGAGAGCCGATAAATTATATATTTAATTATGCAAGTCCAATCTTTTTTGAGCCTGATTACAAAAACAAAAGTTTCACCATTAAAATCCATGTCCCAAGCACACAATTATAAAGTTCTCATTATAATATTATGTAGTCTATATGATTGACTTGCGCTGAACGTTGTACTTAACTGTATTTTCCTTTTTGAAGTGACTTCAATCATATTCCAAGCGTTTCAAAACCATCATGGCTGACAGTGTTCACCTTTAATATATCGGACAAATTTTCTTATCAGGCCGATAACGATAACATTAAAAATGAACATATATCGGCCGATACCGGTATGGTGGCAGATATATCGTGCATCCCTAGCTTGAATGCCCAAAAGGGAATTCGCAACACATTTAGCTTCTGTAGATTGTTATATTTATCAGAGAAACAAAATATCCAGTGGGAAATAATTATGTAGGACGGGACTTGATTTTACACTACCAGTCAAACTTTTGGAATAATTAAGATTATGTAATGTTTTTGAAAGAAACTTCAAGTTATCTTGTCTTTAATAATGTTCTTTAATAAATGTTTGCACAAAAAAAAAAATATTTATTGTTCATGGAACATGTTTTTCTGAAATGTTTTAACTGGACGTTTAACGTTTTTTTAAATGTTTCAGAATGTTCAGAGAACATTCAAAAGTAACTCATAATGTCTGCAGAATGATAAAATGGAATGTTTCCCTAACGTTCTCAAAACATTTAAAAGTCTGGATGCTTTGAACATTCAGACAACTTTCATAAATAACATTTCATAACTTAATACACTCTAAAAATGCTGTGTTAAAAACAACCCAAGTTGGGTTGAAAACGGACAAACCCAGCGGTTGGGTTAAATATTTGACCAACGTGCTGAGTAGTTTTATTTATCATAACTATTGTTTAAAAATTACTGTATTGATTTCTTAAAATGAGCCCAAAGTATGTTGGAAATTAACATTTATTCATATGTTTAATAAATGAACATTTTAATAATTTTAATGAATAATAATTCAACAATAAACATTTATTAAATTGCTTATTAATAAATGTTCACCTTTTGATTATTATTTTTGCCTCTAGTAATTATGTGTCTGATTTTTAATTTCCAACTCATTTTGGGTTCATTTTAAGTCAGCCATAGAGGCCTAGTCATTTTTAAACAATAGTTGGGTTAAATAAAACTGCCCAGCACATTGGTCAAAACAACCCAATCAACCCTGGGTTTGTCCATTTTCAACCCAACTTGGGTTGTTTTTAACCCATCATTTTTTAGAGAGTATGAACATATTTTTGTTAGCTAGGATTGTATCATTCAGTTTTGCGTGACTGTTTTAAATCACACATTGATTTTGTACATTCTGAAATGTCTTTTGAGCAGCAAATCAGCATTTTAGAACAATTTCTGAAGGATCATGTGACTGAGAGTGGATGCTGAAAATCCAGCTTTGCGTCAGAGGAAAAAATTACATTTTAAAATATATTACAATAGAAAACTATTTTTGTAAATGTAATAATATTAATTTTTCATATATTGTTTTAATGTGTTTTAATCAAATCAGCCTTGGTGAGCATAAGAAACTTTTAAAAACATTAAAACATGGTAATTATTCCAAACTTTTGAACAGTAAATATGGGGCAAAACTGATTTCATGTTGTCTTTAAACTTTTAGCAGTGCCTTATTAAGTCTTTCCCAGCAGCCCAACAGGTGCACGAGCTGCTGACACCCACTAATAAGCGTTTGTGAGAGTGTACACCACCGAATCCACACGTGCATTTACATATTTGAAAAAAAAAAGAGCCCACATGCACCCGGTGTCACAGTGAGATGTGTGCGGAGACAATAGGCCCAGCAGGTCACCGTGGAAACAAGCTTGAGAGGGTGGGGGGGGCAGCAGCTGTTGCATCAGATTAGTTAAGATTCTGAGACCCTCCCCCTTTTACCAACAGCACCTTCACACCCTCGCTCTCTTTCTGTCTATCCGTTCTCCCGGTCCTACCTTCACAGCATTTACTGCAGTGAGTGTCACTTTATATAAGAGTGACTTTATATAAGTATGTTTCACATAAACATTACCAATCGAATTATGGTCATGGTAAACTCGCAAGTGGATTTTGGTATTTTTATAAAGTCAAAATGATCATTACAACATGAAAAAAACTATTTTTTCTCAAAGGTGACATCACAAACTTAACCCTATTTATCTATACACAACATACAAAGTTCTTAGCCTTCCTTTCCAATCACCTGACATCTCACTCTACAAAATAACTGTAAAAAATCGAAACAGTAAAATACCATTTTCTATTGAAACAGTAATATACCATAAAAACAATGCATTCTGGGTAATATCTCTCATTTTTTAATATCTCTCAGGTCAAAACTGACAAATAATATTACCCAGAATGCATTGTTTTTATGGTATATTACCGTTTCAATGGAAAACGGTATTTTACTGTTTTGATCTTTTTTTAGAGTAATATGTGTTTTACAACCCAGCCAGTTTTTAATGCTTACAATCAAGTCCTGCCTCAACGTTTCTCATTGAATACACGGTTTTACTTTATTAGAGTGATTTCTGAAGGATCGTGTGACACTAAAGACTGGAGTAATGATGCTGAAAATTCAGCTTTGATCACAGGAATAAATTACATTTTACAACATATTCAGATAGAAAACAGTGTAAAAATGTGTAAAAATATTCACTGGTTGAACTGATTTTTTATTAGATAAATGCAGCCTTGGTTTGCAGAAGAGATTTCTTTCAAAAAACATACTAATCTTAAACATTTGAAGGGTAGTTTTTCATTTAAACATGGCCATGGCCAGTTGTTTTGTATCTATTTAGCGTCCTAATAGTTGTTCTAATAGTTCTGGCTAGTTTAGGACAATTTTCTAGGACGCCCATTTTTAAGCTTTGTAGTGCGTGTCTTATTCTTTCTCCTCTTTTCAGAGGCGTCCTCTTCTCGTGCCCTCGACCCACAGGAGGTGACGCCGCCTCCCTCACTCGTCTCCTGCATCTACTCATACGCTCTTCTCTTTCTTTAGACCCTGTTTGTCCACTATTCAACTCAGCTTGCCACTCTCGCACGAAAGAAAAAGCAGCTACACAAGGACTCCATCTCCAACTGGGACATCAATTCTTTACCACTGACACCGAATATGACAGTAACAAATGGAACAAGTGGAGACAGATGGAGCACAAAATAGATATCATGTGTTTTGTGTGCATCAAAACAGAGACAAATTTATGTGACCTTTTTTGGAATTGAAAATGTCAAAGAAATTATTCGATGATACAGAAAAACAGTATTTTTTCTGGTTCTTTTAGTCATGCTCTAATATTTGCAATCACTTATAGAAACTAAGATGCAAATCATCATGCTTGTTCATGATATCACAACCACAAGCTCATTAACATATCACCGCCTCTATTTACATAACATAGGAATGTCTATAACCAAACAGCTGATGGGTCCCATTGACTTCCATAGTATTTGTTTGGTTACCCATATTCTTCAAAATATCTTCTTTTGCGTTCAGCAGAAGCTTGTACAGGTTTGGAACAACTTGAGGGTGAGTAAATGATGACAGAATTGACATTTTTGGGTGAACTATCCCTTTAACACCTGTTTGGTATTAAGCAGCCTGACCTGCCCTGATGAACAAAAGTATTACTGTCATACAGAAGTTTTACATTACAGTACTAAACATCAGAGAGAGGCTTGGAAAATGCTCATGAAAACGAAACTACATTATGACAGAAATAAGAGAGCAGAATTTGGCCCTTGAACTCACCTTTCCGAACTGATCGAAATACTGTTTCACATCTTCGATGGTGGTGTTGACAGACAGCCCTCCAACAAAGATCTTCTTTGTTCTTGTTACCAGCTGAAAACACCAGAGAAAAGACAAATAATGAGACAACTTTCTAATCCTGGAACCAATCCTGGAAAAAGATGTATCACAATGTACACTTAAATATGATGTTTTAAGTATTAAGGTAACTGCTGACAATAATCAGAAATGTTTCTTGAGCAGCAAATCAGCATATTAGAATGATTTCTGAAGGATCATGTGACACTGAAGACTGGAGTAATGATGCTGAAAATTCAGCTTTGATCACAGAAATAAATTACATTTTAAAATATATTCAAATAGAAAAAGTTATTATTATTAATAAGTTATTATTATTATTATTATTATTATAAGTTATTATTAACAACGCTCAAAGTTCAATGCAAAGGGAGATATTTTCTTTTACAGAAATCGTTTTTTAAGGACTACAGCAAACGGCTGGTTGGAACTACAACAAGCTTCTTCCTGGGTTAGTGACATCACTAACCCTAAAATTTGCATAAACCCCGCCCCCGAGAACATGCAACAAAGCGGGCGAGGCCATGTTGGGCTGCTTTAGAGAAGAGGAAGAGTTGTTGCAGTAGAGTGTTGTAGAACTTTTAATTCTAAAAGTTGTAACTTCTTCCTGAGTCTCTCCATCAGTGTCGACTCCGGTTTGAACAATGTAAGGCTGAACACCGTTACTGACAATCCTCATTTTGGCTGCGTGAGATTCTCCAGCTTTGTTGTTGTTGAGCTGTTAAAGCTCCGCCCTCTTCTGGAGAGGGGGCGGGAGCAGCAGCTCATTTGCATTTAAAGGGACACACACAAAAATGGCGTGTTTTCGCTCACACCCAAATAGGGGCAAATTTGTCAAGCTATAATAAATTATCTGTGGGGGATTTTGAGCTGAAACTTCACAGACACATTCTGAGGACACCAGAGACTTAAATTACATCTTGTGGAAAGGGGCATTACAGGTCCCCTTTAAGGTCTTTTTACTTGTCATTCTAAAGGTTTTGTTTTGAAAAAAATAACAGGATGCCCACGTTTCAAGCCACTTCTATGCAATATGGTGAAAAAGGAGGTAGCTGCCTGCAGTTTGGAAGAGCGGTCACATGGAGATAACACCTATGATGCTTTAAAACACTCACTAGGTTTTAGAACAGAACATACATGTCCTTAATGAGAAGTGACGTGTGACATCACAACACCTGTGATGTTAACCTGAACTGAGACTTAGCACTCACCTTCGGCTGAGCTCTACGTGGGAAGGCCACCTTAGGGTCAATCTGAGACAGAACGAGAGAGAAAGAGAGATTTGTTTAGCATGTGAATTAAGCTTCTTTGAATCTTAAGAGGGAATAAGAGGCATGAGTGTGAAGAAACATCATGTATTTATGGAAAAGACAGCCAGTTATCCATTTGAGAGACAAAGATAGTAGTTCATAAATATTCTCAAAATTCACTCACAGCTGTTCAACAAACAGACCAGTCAGTGTTTCACAAAGATTTACTGATGTTAACACTTCTAACATAATGAAATCATTATATGAAAAAAAAAAAAAAAAAACATTAAATAAAACCAGATTAAGTATTATTTTATATTTATTTTCTACAGTTTAATCTCTGTCATTGTTTTCTTTAAGCAATCTACACCATGAAAATGTAAGTTATTACATTTATTTATGATTTTATTTATTGATGCTATAAAACACAATTTAACGCATCAGATATTTCAACAAACTGTTTTACTTGAACAATATTCACAAAGTCTTGCAAGCAGAACCTGGCAGAAAATGAAAGCTTTCACAACAGACAAATCCTCTGAAATATTTCAAGAGGAATTACAGAAAATTCCCACCATGTTTCCGGCCGGTGTGGAATCATCTGACCATTGCAAGTCATGTGAGAAATACAAGAAAAACTGAAAGAAATCTTCTTTACTGCCTATGCTTACAGCTTTCACTTGTCCATGTTTTAAAATATCAATTATGTCAAATAAATGTATTACGCTTATATTTATTTAGTTTTTTTAAAGAAGTTGATACCGGTGATCCCAGAAAAAATTTACTCTTCTAAATATCCTGCAAAATTAAAGAAAGAAAGAAGTAAGATGAGATGTTCACCAAGGCTGCATTTATTTAATTAAAAAATACAGTAAAAAAAAAAAGTAATATTGTGATATCAATATTTAATATTTGTACCATTCAAAAGTTTGGGGTACGTTTAAGATTTATTTATAGAAATTTACATGATGTTTGAAAATGTCAAAAAAGGCCCCAATATCAAGAGCACATTATTTGGTGATACTACAGACATTTTACAAAAGAAAAACAGTATTTTTGGTTCCTTTAAAAGACATACTCTAATGGTGTGTGCCCACCAAAAGCGGATTTAATTATTTGCACCAGTAGATTACATACAAATGCAAAGACACAAATTCGCGTGAATCTGGGCGACGCAAATGAGGCGAATTGGGTGATGCGATTGCTGCGAACGCACAATATTTTCCTCAATCGCATCTTTGCATGTGAAATTTGCATGACACGATGATGTGCAAGCTAATCAACAAAGAACTTATTGACACGTCCGGTTTGACAACACAACTTATACCGAGACCGGACAAAAAAGGCTATAGCTTGGAGAAAAGTAAGCGAGAAAGTTGGACTACCTGGTAAGTGATGAACATATGCATCTGTTACTTGATTCTAGCTATGAGTTTTACATTACTATGAACTGGTTAGCACCAGAATTAGCCGAAGTTAGCACAACCTGGCATTCCCGGTGCTTTATCCTGCAAAACTAAAGAAAGAAAAATCAATCAATACATTTTGAAAACAATGAAATTCTAAGTTCTAAGTTATATTTTTAAAATTGCTTAATCTGCCAGATTTTTGTACCAGTAATATGAAACAGTTGGTTTAGTGTCTGCTACCCAAAACTCTTTGTGCACAATGAAATCAATTAGACAGGGAAACAAAAAGAAAAATCAAGAATTTAATTTGATAAAATGCAGACTGGAACAAGTTATATTCCTATGGATCATAATCTATTACTAAATATATAACTAAAAAAAAAGTTTTTTAATTAAAGTTACAGAGCTATAGTTGATTAGTAAACCATACTTGACCAGATGCTTGACAGCAGCTGTATGAGAATAATCCCTGTAAAGTAAAATATAGATCAGTATCCTGGCAATCTAGAAGTTACACTCTAAAAATGCTGGGTTTAAAACAACCCAAGTTGGGTTGAAAATGGACATACTCAGCGATTGGGTTGTTTTAAATGTTTGCCAAACCTGCTGGGTAGTTTTATTGAACTCAACTATTGTTTAAAAATTACTGTATTGCTCGCTTAAAATGAACCTAAAATATGTTGTAAATTAACATTATTTATTATTAAGTTTAATGAATAATTAAACAATAAACATGTATTAAATTGTTTATTAATAAATGTTCACCTTTTGATTATTATTGTTGCCTCTAGTAATTATGTGTCTGATTTTTAATTTCCAACCCATTTTGGGTTGATTTTAAGCCAGCCATATAGTCATTTTTAAACAATAGTTGGGTTAAATAAAACTGCCCAGCAAACATTTAACCCAACCACTAGGTTAAAACAACCCAATCGCTTGGTTTGTCCATATTCAACCCAACTTGGGTTGTTTTTAACCCAGCATTTTTCAGAGCGTTTATTAGATTTGTTCATTCCGCTTCATGAACCAATCAACAAAAATCAGCATCATAAATTTGATTCCCATGAGCACCACTAACCCCACTAGACAAGACGATCTCCATCCTAATTCTAGAAACCATCTCTAGCCACCCCATGCCATGCTGTTATGCACTGCCTTTGATCTAAATGACCTTCTACACCAACTAGATTCACATACGTGTAGCATACAGTAGCGTTCTATTAGTGCGGTCCAGCAAGACTCTAGGATGTTGGTCTGGCCAGTGTCTACAGTTTTAGTACTATGATTTCAGCTCAGAATCTCTAGACTACACTCATAGTCACCTTCTGATCCCAAACCTCGTCCCAACCTGTGCACGAGAAATACCAAACAGACAAAAACATAATGTTAAGTCACGTCAGATATATGAGTGTGAATCAGTTTAACCAAATGAAAACGCCACTCGTAGAGCAGTATCATTTTAACCTCATTTCACAGGATTCTGTAAAGCATTGATTATCTAGAGGACTGATTTTTCATGTGCAAAACAACACTGTTGGTTTAACTTAAAAAAATTGAGTTAATTGAAATTAAAAATTTGAGTTAATACAATGAAGGCGATTGGTTTAATCAATAGAAACTCAAAATATTCTGTTATCTGAACCACATTAATTATTGAAGTTGATTTGACAAAAGAAAAAATATGTGATAAATCATGACAATAATTTTTTACAGTGCACTAGTCATTTAGTTTCTCATAGTTATGTTTAATGTACACTACTGTTCAGTCTTTTGCAACATTATAAATGTCTTTACAATCACGTTTGATAGTACTAAACAACTAGATTTTAACATTTACTGAAGAAAACAAAAGTGACATTTGCCCCTGGGAATATCCCCTATGATACATACTGTTTCCATCTGGTATTAAGATTCATTTTGGTCGATCGGCTCAAAAGTAGACAAAGGAGACACATTCCCAGTTACACCTGGTGTTTTAATCCACCTCTTTTGTCCACTTTCAACTTCTGTCCTGATTTCTTCGAGGGAAGTGTCTATGGGTGGGTAAATGTCTGGGCTTTTTCATATCTTTCGATATAATGGATGAAATAAGCTCATGTAATTTACATGTGAACGCGACCGTAGATGACAGAAAAACATGAGAGCAGCAGCTTTCGTTTCTGCTCTGACAGCCGCAAGACTAGCCAAATGCTGTGAGTGGTTGTTAGAAATCAGGATTGGTGAGAGAACATTGTGCTTGGTATGTTTGTCCTCTTCAAACCAAACTTGGGTCTCCAGCCAACAAAGTTTAAATCCCGGCTAACGCGCTTCCCATAATGATTACGCATTAGGTCACTAGGCGGAGAGTAGAAGGTCTTTTGAGGCTGTTTGAATGCATTCGACCACATGAGCATCTACACTAAGAAAACAGTGTTTTTGACTACCTCTGGAAGTGGTCAAAAGTGGTCAAAATATTTTAAACCCTGTTTACACCTGTATTTAGCATCATCCACTTGTGATCCGATCGACCAAACCGCATCTTAATACCAGGTGGAAATACCAGTGCAATGTCAGTCATTTCAATAGCACAAGCAGTATGATTTGAGGAGTCAATCATAATGGTGAAAAAGTTTACACTCTTAAAAATAAAGTTTCCAGAAGGGTGTATTCACAGCAATGCCATAGAAGAACCATTTTTGGTTCCCCAAAGAACCACTATTTGGTTTTTTCTTAGTAAACTTTTTCCAGTATAAAGAATCTTTAGTGCAATGGAAAGGTTCCATGGAACCATAAATGCCAATAAAGAACCTTTATTTTTAAGAGTGTAGGGTTAGGGGTTTGTAAAAATGTACTATAAATCGTATAGTTCTGTCTTTAAAAATATCTGACCTTGCGATTCTAGCTATCATTCTGTTTCCTTCAAACACATCGTAACATCCGTGGATTACCAAAGCTTTACAGAATCCAAAATGAGGTCAGAAATGACAGTTTTTGCTATCAGACAGAAAGAACAAACTGATAGAAACACAAGAGTGTGTGTGTGTTGATGAAGGCTACTCCTTTTACAGGTTACTGGAACAGATCTGTTTCCAAACAATCCTCTTTTCAGGCCTGAGGGCAGGCAAAGCCTATCCCACCATCCAATCTCAGCTCGGAGCTGAGAGGGAGGAGATACGGAGAAAACAGATAGAGAGAGAGAGGCAGGAAGGGGGTGAGGGCAAATTAATCAGCACGAAACAGCAAAAACAAAAAAAAAAGTGAATGAAAACAACAAAAGAGAAGGAAGAAAGAGAGGGAGCAATTCAGCTAAAACAAAACCTGCTAGTGAAAAGCTCAGGGTGCTGATTGTGTGTGTGTGTGTGTTTGTGTGTGTGTGTGTGCACATACATGTGTGAGTGTGTGTGTGTGTGTGTGTCATGAAGCCCCCTCTGCTTTCATTAATTATAAGGACAAAGATGAACCCCAAACAGATGGGACGGAGAGAGGTCCACCCCCCCCCATGAGCGCACACACACACACACACACACACACACACAGCTCGCCTTTCACTCCACACAATAATCAACAAATCAAACCAAACTACACAAGTATACTTCCTGTTCACTCTTTTATCAGCTTCTACCTCATTTCACACACACACACAAGAGCTTATATTCACTCTTTAAAGTTCTTCCATGCAAAGTTACCATCACTATTATCACTCGTAGAGTTAGTGTTAGTATTAGTGATTTGAACAAACCTCTAACAAGTACTAAATTTGTGCTATAGACATTAATGATTTCTCAAGGTGTGCTGTTACTTTGCTAAACCCTTAATTGGACTTAAGATATCATAAGCACAATAAAAAAATAATTACAAGGGAAACTGTCAGAATTGTAATATTACAGTCTTAAAGGAAAAGGTTCTATATAGAACCTCAAAGGGTTCCATCAGGTGCTTCATATATATATTGAACCTTTCAGATGTTCTCAGTATGGGATCATTTTATGGATTTAGTTTTAATTAATTTTGCTTTCATTCATTTTTAATTTTCATAAAATTTTATGAATGAAATGGCTTGTAAACATACTTTATCAGTGGGGGAAAAATGAAATAACACATTAAACATGAAAGTATTATGCAATCATTTAAGACATTTCTCCTTATTTGGAATATTTTTGGCATTCTTTAGTTCTTTATATTTGTACACTCTGCTGAGTTAAAAAAAAAAAATAAGTTGGGGTAAATATAGATAAACACAGCGGTTGGGTTAAATGTTTTCCCAACATGCTGGGTAGTTTTATTTAACCCAACTGTTGTTTAAAAATGACTATATGGCTGGCTTAAAATGAACCCAAAATTAAAAAATCAGACACATAATTACTAGAGGCAACAATAATAATCAAAACATGAACATTTATTAATAAACAATTTAATAAATGTTTATTGTTTAATTATTATTCATGAAACCTATTAATAAATGTTAATTTCCAACATACTTTGGGTTCATTTTTAGCAAGCAATACAGTAATTTTTAAACAATAGTCGAGTTAAATAAAACTGCCCAGATTGGGTAAACATTTAACCCAAACACTATGTTAAAACAACCCAATCAATGGGTTTGTCCATTTTAAACCCAGCTTGGGTTATTTTTAACCCAGCATATTGAACCTCACTGAACTGAACCTTTTCTGCAAAGAGTGTATACCATATAGGGATGCTACATATTTATATTATAATAATATTATTATATATGATTACGTAAAGGATGGATGGATCCCTCATGCTCAAGCAGGCACATATTTAAAGGATTAGTTCACTTTAAAATAAAATTTTCCTGATAATTGACACACCCCCATGTCATCCAAGATGTCCATGTCTTTCTTTCTTCAGTCGAAAAGAAATGAAGGTTTTTGATGAAAACATTCCAGGATTATTCTCCTTATAATAGACTTCAATGGCCTCCAAACGGCTGAATTTCAAAATTACAGTTTCGGTGCAGCTTCAAAGGGCTGTAAACAATCCCAGACGAGGAATAAGAGTCTTATCTAGAGAAACGATCTGTTGAAATGTATTGAAATGTATATGCTTTATATAAACAAGTGATCACCTAGCCTTGACTTTCGTATTCTTCAAAAAGCTGTAAGTCCTACACCTTCCCTATTCTACTTGAGGAACGAACGCAGCGCCATTTTCATTTTTTCCATCAAAAACCTTAATTTCTTTTGGGAAGAATAAAGAAAGACATGAACATCTTGGATGACGTACGTGTGAGTAAATTATCAGGAAAATTTTATTTGAAAGTGAACTAATCCTGTAAACCAAAATATACAAAGCTTACATAAATAGGCCAATATTTCTATATCAGTGCATCATTAATATACAGACTGCATTAAGGTGTTTGAATATCTGCTGGTGGAGGAGAACTGCTGCTGTATATGGGACTGGGCCATCAAGGTCACTGTGCATGAGTGAACAATGGCAAAGCAATTAGCTAACGATGCTCGTTAATGAGGCTCAACAACCCCACACCGTGACCAAGATGGAACAGAGGTGAGAGTGTGTGTGTGCTGACACCATGCAAAATCTCAGGAGAGGCTTTGGCTTCAGCCATGAATCCACCTCGGAAATGCAATCCAGTTTGTTTCCCTCAATCCGATTAGTTGCTTTGGCGATCCATACTAATTACGGACAGGGAATTCTCTCTCTCTCTCTCTCTGCTTCTGTCCCGCGGCCCGAACCTCCTCATGCCTTTAGCATTTGAGAGCTAATCTCCAGAATCTACCGCTAAGCCGCCATACACACTCTTACACGTCAATGACGCACTCAAGGCCTCCAACGGGACTCTCATCCAAATCATTTCAAGTGTCCTTGTACCAGTTCTGCACAATACACTACACAGGAATGTCCCTAGTCTTGAATTGCGAACTTAAACATTTCTCCAAAGCTGAAATTCCAGAAAAACAGTCTTCATCATTGCACGATAAGCTCAGAGGTAAATATATAAACACATCAAGCCACAAGCTATAAAGAGGCACACATTTTTTTACTATGCTTTCATTTTTGTGTCTATTACTAGAAAAAATAGCAGTTCATTTCCACAAAAAGCCACTGAGTCTAGAAGATTTGATCACTGAATTATCAATACTGCTTGTAGTACATGGCTAAACAAGCATATCTGAGCTGAATGTGCAATAAACTTGAAAAAGCAATTTCAGGAATGAATGAACAGACAAATTTCCTATGTGTTTATTGCAAAACAGGATGTTTATTAAGCAGCATTTTTAACTGTTTCTAGCCAGCACCAGCATTTTCCATCAATTTCACAAAACTAGAATATTTAGTTGTATGAATATCTGAACATACAATATATATATATAATCTTTTGCTACACACAGAACACAGGCTCATTATTTGCCGGCTCCTGTGTCAGCAGCACATGCATACATCGTGCTGCTTATGTGATCAGCGTCGGCCGATACTGAGCCGGCGTTCTGATGTAGAATCTGAAAGTGCTGCACTACATCAGAGAAGAGAAGAAATTGTTGAATAAAGTCGTTATTTTTGTTGTTTTTTGCTTTCACTGTAAAAACTAAAAGAGTCGCGTCGGAATTCACACTCGTCTTCCGTGAATAGTAAGTGCCGCCTTCTTTGATCTGATTGGACATCAGTTTGACATTGATGAACGCTGTTAGACCGCTGAGGCAGACCAGCATAAAGATTTTACTTTTTAAACTGTCTGTCATCCTAACAAACAGACCAGTGCGTAATGAAGAGCAGCACTAAGAAATATTAAATATTGAGGGGGACAATTTGGACATTTCCAATTATTGAGGGGAACTTGTCCCCCTCCATGTTATGGTCCTGATTTGAACAAACCCCAAACACTAAATATTAAAATTAGCTGTGTAACTCATTCTACACCATTTGTGCTACAGACATGAATGATGCATCAAATTGTGCAGACTGTTGAGAAATGTAAAACAGGTGACTAAAATCCACACTTACACTGAAGGAGGAACTCTGGCAATATCCAAGAAGCCAGAATATCACAGAAAGAGTGGAATCTTTTGGCTTGGGCTGCTAAGCAACCAGCTAACAACTACCCTAGTAAAAAAAAAAAAAAAATCTATACCAAAATCTATTTAAAATGCATTTCATATTAAGTATACTTCAAATCCATTGATATATTTATTGACATATCACTTAAGACTTACTTGTATAAAATTATAATTTAAACTTTATTTGGAGTATTTCTTTATTGCACAATGCACTTTTCTTAATATTGTACCTAAAATATATTTTAATATCACTATTAATAAGGATTGTATGATCTTTGTATATAAACAGTCTTTAAATGCACGATATTACCTGAAGTATACTTGCAATGGTTACACTTTAACACAATCAGATATACTGTTTAGTTGGACCACAGCTCTACTTCCACACAATTAAAGTACAAAATTAGTTGTTTCAATTCAGCAGACTTTAAGTATAGCAGTTTAGTATACCAAAAGTACAAGTGCAGGGTATTTTTATTTAGCACATAAATGTATTTGTAGTATACTTGGCACAAAATAAATGTATTTCAAATACATTTTGGTATATTTATTTTTCACTAGAGGTACTTTAAATACCCAGATGATGCACTTAATTAACCGGAAAAAATGTGGAATGTTGAACACTTCATGCACTCGACTGTCGCAGCTTTAATTACGTAGCGGGAAGCTATCAGACTCTAATTCTGAATGACAAAATAACCTTATTAAATTCATACACTAGACATAGAGCTTAAGTACATAGTGTATAAGTGTATCATTTGGAACTGTAGAATGCCTTAGCCAACCATATATCATATAGCATCAAGTTTTGGACAGGCAAGCATTTTAAAATATAAAGTTAAAAATCAATATTACACATTTCAAGACAATGTGCAACATTGATGTCCAAAAAAAGGTTTACACAAACACACAAAAATAAAACTCCCACATATTTTTCACATGGTCGTTGTTGCTTAACTCGGTTGAAATTCACATTCTGTCATGTCTGTTTTAATTTAGCCTTTTTTTATGAGATTTGACCATATGACCTCTCGTTTCCAGAACTCAGACACCCCTCTACCAACCTATCCTCTTTCATTCTTTCTTCTGAGGGCCGAAAGCATGAAAAAACACTCTCAGCATGGCACATTCTTTCTGTTTTCAACACAGACTCTCTGCGTCACTCACAATATCTTCTTTTCATTTCCTTGCATGGATGGCAAAAGCAAGAAACAGGAAAACACTCGAGAGAAAGATGAAAAATGTTAAATAAGGAAGGACGGCATGGAAACGCTTTACTGTTACATGCAAAACTTTACAGTTCTCTACACAAGCACCACATCAAATATCAAATAAAAACAGCACATACTGCCATCTGTGTTACAGACTGCTGCCGATTCTTCTGCAGTTCCTCTGGAATCTCGAAACGCAGCTGAAAGTGGACGAGGAGCTGTTTTCACAATAGTCTTATCTATCAAAATTGCTTCCTGTTATTGTGGATCCCTCCCCACACAGCCTTTCGACCCCACTGGAGTGACCTAATAACCCACAGCACCCCCCCCCCAGCGACCCCACCAAAACATTACCACAACACAGGCTCAAATACCATGCGAAAGGGTCATTCAAACCGTCAATACACAATTACCTCACTGGTTAGCCTTTGCATCACAGCACACAGAAATCAAGCTCCACTTACTAGGCCATACCTGTAATGGAGATTTACATGATCACAGCTATAAGAATCACAGTGTTTTTATGTCCTGACGTTCAAAAGGTCGGCTCGGTTTGAAATGTTTTTTAGAAGAAGTCTCTTATGCTCATCACCAAGGCTGCATTTATTTGATCACAAATACAGTAAAAGCATGTGAAATATTATTACAATTTAAAATAACTGCTTTTTTAAATCTAATTTATTCCTGTGATCAAAGCTGAATTTTCAGCATCATTACTCCAGTCTTCAGTGTCACATGATCCTTCAGAAATCATTTTAATATGCTGATTTGCTGCTCATTTCATATTATTATCAATGTTGAAAACAGTTGTGCCGCTTCATATTTTTGTGAAAACCGTGATAGCATTTTTTTTTTCAGGATTCTTGGATGTTCAAAAGAACACCATTTATTTGAAATAGAAATCATTTGTAATATTATAAATGACATTTTCGATCAAGTGAATGCATCCTTACTGAAAAAAGCAATAATTTATTTTTTTAAAAAGTCTCACTGACCCCAAACTTCTGAACAGTAGTTTAAGTTTGCAAACAAATGTCCTCTAGTTGTTGCCTAACATATGAACAACTGCTCAGAAGATAAATGATATGTGATTAACATTAATGTTATACCACAGGAAAAAAAACAATGTATTCATAAAAATGAATCACTCTTTTAGACAATTTTTTCCTAGTTGTAAGTTCTATCAAAGGATAAGTCCTGGCCTATATTTTCTCCCACTGAATATTCTGTTTCACTGGTCAGTACATCACTTTCTGAAAAAAACATCTCTTCAGGTCGACTTTAAGTAGCCACAGAGTATTATATTCCAGAGAACATTGCTCTTGAGCATTATGTGTCAATCTGCCCTTATTCCTTACTGAATTAAAGCAAAAAATATATATTTCAGACTTCACAACATATAATTGCTCGATATGATGCAACTATGATGCCATCCATCTTTTCAAAACAGAACAGAAAGAGATTAATATACATTACACCATTAAGTGCATCTCTTAAAGGGATAGTTCACCCCAAAAAATTAAAATTCTTTCATCCTTTACTCACCCTCAAGTTGTTCTAAGCCTGTACATATGTCTTTCTTCTGCTGAACACAAAAGAAGATATTTTGAAGAATGTTGGTAAACAAACAGTTTCTGGTCCCCATAGACTTCCATTGTAAATTTGTTTTATTTTTTTTCAGTCAATGGGAATCAACAACTGATTACTTTAGTTGCCAAAATTCTTCAAAATATCTTTTGTGTTCAGCAGCATAAAGAAACTCATACAGGTTTGTAACAACTTGAGGGTGAGAAACTGACAAAATTTTCATTTTGGGTGAACTACCCCTTTAAGGCCCAGATATACTTCAAGCTAATTGATTATGTAATAAGTAGGTGTGGCTCTGAGGCTCCACCTTCTTTGCTGTGGAAATCAGTTCATTTCTTCAGTTCGGTCCGTCGAGGTCAGACGTGAAATCAAACACGAACACAGGAGAGCTGCTTTATAGTAGAGATGCACCGATACTACATTTCTCCACCGATTATTCAGAGTGTACTTTTCTTCTGCCTTTTATACCTTCTTTTAAATGAATAATAATTTCATTATAATTAATCATTATATTTTTAGTTATTATATTTTGAAAGAAATGCAAATAAATACTTTATTCTCTCCATTTCATCAACTTGTTTCAGAGTAACTGGTATCAGTTATAAACAAACACATTCCTCAAATTAATATTAACACACAATAACTAAATTCTGAAGATTAGATTAATATTTCTTAACTTTCTGACTGCTATTAATTCATATAATTACTATTAATATTGAAAATCAAACTGGTTTCTTAGCATTTTCTTTAAGCAAAGCACTAATTTAGTGCATTTTCCTGCCCTCTGTTGATTGACAGGATATATCGGACCTGACTATTGGCCCCCGTTTTCAAATTATCAGCCGATAGCCAATCGTGTGAAAATTTGCTTTTATCGGCCGATACCGATTATTTGCCGATATATCGGTGCATCTCTAATTTATAGTGGACAGTGAAGTTGTATTTCCAACTGAAAGTGGCACTTTTTCATGTTTAATACTGTAAAGCTGCTTTGCTTTAAAAGCAACCTACTGTATAAAGTGCTATGTATATAAACGTGACGTGATTTGATTTGAGTGCTGAATCTCAGAGCTGGAGCAAACATCCTCATCTCTATGATCACATGCTGTTTAACTGCTGTCATTTTAGTGGTGTGTTTATTTTGGTATTGACAGGAAAGAGCACAGCACATATTTACATATTCGTTAAACGCCAGTATTTCAAACTTCTTTTTACCCCTTAAGCAAGGAATGAAAATAACTTTGCTGTGAGTATATCAGGGCTTTTATACAGGGTCACGGTTGTTAATGGCTGTGGTTAAGTGTGTGACACTCTCGGATATAACCAACAAAGTTGTTATGGTGATGATAGTCCCACATGGCGACCAAACCCAAGAGACTGGAGCGTTGCCAGGCTGAGTCTCTCTGCGCAGAGTCACCATTAATAGTTGTAAATACTCTGGCTGCAAATAAATGCGTCTAAACATGATTCAGCTAGCCTCATTCTTTAATGAGAAAAGACTAGGAACAGGCCACAACACAGCCCACATTTGACAACAAACAAACACAAGCCCATTTACACACACACCTTGTAAGTGGTCTGTCTGTGCCTTCTCTATGGTAAAGCTTTGGCTGGTTTTGTCTGCTGACACACCCACACAGTTCTGACAAAGACCATCAATGACGTCCCAGGACTCACATATTCAAACACAACCTGGGTGCTTATTCAAATAGAGCTACTGGCTAGCACGATACTCTGTGCAATGTGGTCAAAAGTGGACAAAAAGTGCTGGAGCGAATTCAAAATGTATTTGGTTTCATAGTATTATAGGACATTTCCATGTCATTTAAAACCATCACTACACTCATCACTAAAGTAAAGGTTCTTTATTGGCATTGATTGATGGTTCCATAAAGAACCTTTGCATTCCACAAAAGGTTCTTTATAGTGGACAAAGTTTCTTTGGGTTATTAAAATGTTCTTCACTCTAAGAAAAAAAATGGCTCTTTTAAAAGGTTCTTTGGGGAACCAAAAATGGTTCTGCACTGTGAAAACACCCCTGTTTAGAACACTTATTTTTTAAGAGTGTATAGCATTTTAATATATATATATATATATATATATATATATATATATATATATATATATATATATATATATATATATATATATATTGACAACCTTCAAAGAATGCCATATACCATGCCATTACCAGTGTAGTCAAGTATCTCAACTGGTTGCATCACAAAAATGAGGTACACATCTGTTCTGATCGGGTCACAGACATCAGGGATAAAACAATAAACAAATATAATAAAATGCAAACATGCATAGTCAACATAATAGCAAAATTTACAAGCTAAACTGTTAAAATGGATAAGGAAAATCTCTACATTTGATGTCAAAGGCTGTTTGTCCAATCAAACTTCACAATTATTTTGCCTGTCAATAGGTAATATGGCTATTAATGCTAATATGTAACTTTTAGCAATGTGTTTGGCTGGTAAATCACTTCTGCTGAGGTTTATGCATTGTTTATTGCATATTGTTCGACCTATCAAGTTCATTTAATATATTTCAACCCATTTCAACTTAAAAACTTAAGTTCAGTTTTTAAGTATTATCAAATTAGCTGTACAAGTCATTTCAAACTTAAATTAAACTGACTTTTGAAAAATCAGGCTGGATCTCATATAACTTACAAAAAAAATTAAATTGCTTTTGCAAGTTAAAGTAATGCGAAAATATAAGTTGTCTTGACTTACTGATCAAATCATTTTTAATAACATTTTTGAACAATTTTGGCACAGTGATGTAAATTATGTGATACTGATGCAAATTAAATTCACAAATGTTCTACATTGTGGCTATCTTAATCTCTTTAGTGTATAAATAAAAGAAAAATACACTTACGAACAGCATGAAATGTGACTACAGTGAATTATACATCACAAGTACAGACGGATAAAAAAGATTCTGATTCTGTGGCAGTGGTTTAATGATAATAATACTTTGCTATTTTGAAAGATACCATAATAGTGAAATGGTACTTCAGATAATACAATCTTAGCATGGTAAAGTTCTATAATACGTTTAGTAATAACAAAACTAAACTCTCGAGGATTTATGTGTCTGCACAACACTTTTGGAATGTTGATCGAATCCTAGAAGATTTAGAAAAGTTTGATTCTGCCCCGTTTCGCTCCCCTGGTTGCCATGACGATGAAAAGCGAGAAAGAACGCTTTCATGTGGCGCGCTCTGCGCCAGACAGACCTGCTGGAACGGACCTCGCGCCTCGTGCATGTGGAGTTAAAATGATCTTAGGAAACGAAAACCACCGCCAAGCATTCATCCCATTGAAGTGCTTAAGTCTTGCAAGGGAATAAACTAAAGAATATGAGGCGAACTGCTTCAAAAGCCAGTAACTGACGCAGGTGGGATGAAACCCTGACCCTCACAGAACATACTAGGCCACACTGCAGAATTCTGGACCATTTTAGAAGAAAAAAAAGCATGCAATGTGTGAGCATTTATATTAAATGAACTGCTATACAGCATAATAAAAATGATAAACTCACTGTTTTTGAATCCAACTCGTGTCTGTTTTGGGCCAAAACTTTATCCACTCCGGTCTGGTCTACATAGGTGACAAATCCAAACCCCCTGCGCAAAAGCAGCGCATGCACACACATTACGCATAAGAATTAAGTTACAAACACACAAACAAGTCAGCAGTGGATGTGCGCGCGCCTCCCCCTCACCTCGACCGCTTCGTAACCGGATCCCGCATCACCATACACTCCTTCACCTCGCCGAATTTACAAAAGTATTCCTTCAGTCCCTCTGGAGAAAGAAAAACACAATGCATTTACTCGATAACACCAGTTTAGTGACACAAATCATGTTTTGATGTAGCTTAAACAAAAAGATGTGCTGCTACTAGTTCAGCGTTGTCAGACTGCCCATCTGTGAGCACTTTGCATCTCGACAATAGTGCTCATTAGAAAGCTCTGCTAAGCATTCTTATTATAATGTTCTAAGTTAAGCTGGCTATTTGAATAACAAGGCAGACATACACAGTGTAGAGATTTTCCACTCTGCATGTTGCATTTATTCAGCCACATCAGTGCTCTTCCTCGCTAGCGCCCTTGCGTTCACCTCAAATCACCACGAGCTCATCAGACCCTATAGCTCGTCTGTAGCTTTCGAGGAAGTATTTCCAGAGAAGTTTTATCACTAAACATGTCAAGAATTGATCTATAAATCTTCCTCTGTGCAGCACGTTACGGCTCGTGCGTTTAATGCACGCTTTGATTTCACGGAGCGTGAACTATTTGCTTTCTGTCTCTAGCCAAACAAACATATAGAAAGAAAACATGCTCCTATATGCTCAGAGCAACCCGTGCACGGGAGTTTTTGTGGAAGTAGCACGCAGGACAGAGGATCACGCGTGTCTCACCTTGTGTCGTCTGCCAGCTCAGCCCGCCGATGAACATTTTGCTGAAAGGTGAAAAAGAGAGCCAGATCAGACATCTGAAAGTCTTCTGAAACGCTATTGATTACTGATGCACGTGTAAATACAGCAATCAACCCGCCAAAATAACAATAAATCAAGTGGAAAAGTGAAATTCGGCCATGATGGATGGATGGGTGCCGTTATTTCCAATGAATCGCAGAATTAATGATTTCATCTCCTCTAAAAAGTAACAAGTTCGATCATCCCCTTTTGAAAGGGCGAAATGGAATGTAAAAAATATAACGTGCTGGAAACAATGTAACACTTCCAAATGTAACAGATGGAAACAATGTAACCGCGCGCGTCCTGGACAGAGGGAACATGGAAACAATGTAACACTGAAGCTCCTGGCTGTTACATTGTTTCCATTTTCGCTCTTTCGTAAAGAGACCCGCGCTTCTGTCTTTTGTCTCCGGTGGTCTCTTCTCTCCTGGTCCCGAAACTCTCAGGTTTATTTCTACAGATCTCCCCCGTTCGCAAGGAAAAGTCAAACGGAGCGCGCAGAAAGGAGGCTTTACCAGGGGTCGTGCGGGGAGTCCTGCGTGGAGGACGACAGGCTGCTCTGACTCCCTTCTGTGTCCATTCCCGTGTCCCTCTGTTGCCCGGACTGTGAGCCGAACGGGAGCCAGGAGTCTCCAACTCAAGAGCGGGTGGCCCGCGGGGGGGGGGGTGGGAGGGACCCGTCTGGAGGAGGACGGGCCAAGCGTAGTTTGCGCACACACGGAGGCACCGCCTCCCGTTTGACTTTTCCCGGACTCTCGTCGTCTGCTCCGCCCTCTCTCTCTCCCTGACCCCGCCCCCGCCCGCTTTCATCAGCAGCTGTACAGTAGCAGAGTCGAAACGTGGTCAGTCTGAAGAAAGAGAAAAACAGACAGACGATAGATAGATAGATAGATAGATAGATAGATAGATAGATAGATAGATAGATAGATAGATAGATAGATAGATAGATAGATAGATAGATAGATAGATAGATAGATAGATAGATAGATAGATAGATAGATAGATAGATAGATAGATGAACAAACGATAGAACAATATCTAGATAGAACGATAGATAAAACAATAGATAGATAGATGATAGATATAGAACTAATGAATGAATGATAGAACAATATATAGATAGAACAATAGATGGATAGATAGATAGATAGATAGATAGATAGATAGATAGATAGATGAACAAACGATAGAACAATATCTAGATAGAACGATAGATAAAACAATAGATAGATAGATGATAGATATAGAACTAATGAATGAATGATAGAACAATATATAGATAGAACAATAGATGGATAGATAGATAGATGATAGATAGATAGATAGATAGATAGATAGATAGATAGATAGATAGATAGATAGATAGATAGATAGATAGATAGAACGATTGAACGAACAAACCAAACAAATTGATAGATAGATAGATAGATAGATAGATAGATAGATAGATAGATAGATAGATAGATAGATAGATAGATAGATAGATAGATGAACAAACGATAGAACAATATCTAGATAGAACGATAGATAAAACAATAGATAGATAGATGATAGATATAGAACTAATGAATGAATGATAGAACAATATATAGATAGAACAATAGATGGATAGATAGATAGATAGATAGATAGATAGATAGATAGATAGATAGATAGATAGATAGATAGATAGATAGATAGATAGATAGATCAACAAACGATAGAACAATATCTAGATAGAACGATAGATAAAACAATAGATAGATAGATGATAGATATAGAACTAATGAATGAATGATAGAACAATATATAGATAGAACGATAGAACGATAGAACGATAGATAGATAGATAGATAGATAGATAGATAGATAGATAGATAGATAGATAGATAGATAGATAGATAGATAGATAGATAGATAGATAGATAGATAGATAGATAGATAGATAGATAGATAGATAGATAGATAGATAGATAGATAGATGAACGAATGATAGAACAATATATAGATAGAACGATAGAACGATAGAACGATAGATAGATAGATAGATAGATAGATAGATAGATAGATAGATAGATAGATAGATAGATAGATAGATAGATAGATAGATAGATAGATAGATAGATAGATAGATAGATAGATAGATAGAACAATGGATGGATGGATGGATGGATAGACAGAACAATATATATATGGATAGAACAAAAGAATAGAACAATTTATAGAACAATAGATAGAACGACAGATAAAACACTAGATAGATAGATAGATAGATAGATAGATAGATAGATAGATAGATAGATAGATAGATAGATAGATAGATAGATAGATAGATAGATAGATAGATACAAACCCGATTCCCAAAAAGTTGGGACTCTGTACAAATTGTGAATAAAAAAGAAATGCAATAATTTACAAATCTCATAAACTTATATTTTACTCACAATAGAATATAGATAACATATCAAATGTGGAAAGTGAGACATTTTGAAATGTCATGCCAAATATTGGCTCATTTTGGATTTCATGAGAGCTACACATTTCAAAAAAGTTTGTACAGGTAGCAATAAGAGGCCGGAAAAGTTAAATGTACATATAAGGAACAGCTGGAGGACCAATTTGCAACTTATTAGGTCAATTGGCAACATTGAGTATTGAGTATAAAAAGAGCCTCTCAGAGTGGCAGTGTCTCTCAGAAGTCAAGATGGGCAGAGGATCACCAATTCTCCCAATGCTGTGGCGAAAAATAGTGGAGCAATATCAGAAAGGAGTTTCTCAGAGAAAAACTGCAAAGAGTTTGAAGTTATCATCATCTACAGTGCATAATATCATCCAAAGATTCAGAGAATCTGGAACAATCTCTGTGCGTAAGGATCAAGGCCGGAAAACCATACCGGATGCCCGTGATCTTCGGGCACTTAGACGGCACTGCATCACATACAGGAATGCTACTGTAATGGAAATCACAACATGGGCTCAGGAATACTTCCAGAAAACATTGTCGGTGAACACAATCCACCGTGCCATTCACCGTTGCCGGCTAAAACTCTATAGGTCAAAAAAGAAGCCATATCTAAACATGATCCAGAAGCGCAGGCGTTTTCTCTGGGCCAAGGCTCAGTTAAAATGGACTGTGGCAAAGTGGAAAACTGTTCTGTGGTCAGACGAATCAAAATTTGAAGTTCTTTTTGGAAAACTGGGACACCATGTCATCCGGACTAAAGAGGACAAGGACAACCCAAGTTGTTATCAGCGCTCAGTTCAGAAGCCTGCATCTCTGATGGTATGGGGTTGCATGAGTGTGTGTGGCATGGGCAGCTTACACATCTGGAAAGGCACCATCAATGCTGAAAGGTATATCCAAGTTCTAAAACAACATATGCTCCCATCCAGACGTTGTCTCTTTCAGGGAATACCTTGCATTTTCCAACATGACAATGCCAGACCACATACTGCATCAATTACAACATCATGGCTGCGTAGAAGAAGGATCCGGGTACTGAAATGGCCAGCCTGCAGTCCAGATCTTTCAGCCATAGAAAACATTTGGCGCATCATAAAGAGGAAGATGCGACAAAGAAGACCTAAGACAGTTGAGCAACTAGAAGCCTGTATTAGACAAGAATGGGACAACATTCCTATTCCTAAACTTGAGCAACTTGTCTCCTCAGTCTCCAGACGTTTGCAGACTGTTATAAAAAGAAGAGGGGATGCCACACAGTGGTAAACATGGCCTTGTCCCAACTTTTTTGAGATGTGTAGATTCCCTGAAATTTAAAATCAACATCATATTTGCCTTAAAATGATACATTTTCTCAGTTTAAATATTTGATATGTCCTCTTTTTTGTTTTCGGAATAAAATATTGAATTATGAAACTTCCACATCATTGCATTCTGTTTTTATTCACAATTTGTGTCCCAACTTTTTTGGAATCGGGTTTGTAGATGAACGAACGATAGAACAATATATAGTTAGAACAATATATAGATAGAATGATAGATAGATAGATAGATAGATAGAACAATATATATATATATATATATATATAGAACGAATGAACAATCAATAGATAGATAGATAGATAGAACTAATGAACGAACAATAGAACAATAGATACAGAACAATATATATAGATAGAACGAATGAACAAATGATAGAACGATGGATAGATAGATAGAACGAACAAACGATAGATAGATAGATAGAACTAATAAACGAATGATAAAACAATATATATGGATAGAACAAACGATAGAACAATAGATAGAACGATAGATGGTAGATAGAACGATAGATAAAACAATAGATAGATAGATAGATAGATAGAACTAATGAACGAACAATAGAACAATAGATACAGAACAATATATATAGATAGAACGAATGAACAAATGATAGAACGACGGATAGATAGATAGAACGAACAAACGATAGATAGATAGATAGATAGATAGATAGATAGATAGATAGATGATAGATAGATAGATAGATAGATAGATAGATAGATAGATAGATAGATAGATAGATAGATAGATAGATAGAACTAATAAACGAATGATAAAACAATATATATATATGGATAGAACAAACGATAGAACAATAGATAGAACGATAGATGGTAGATAGAACGATAGATAAAACAATAGATAGATAGATAGATAGAACTAATGAATGAACGAAAGAACAATATATAGATAGAATAGATGGATTGATAGAACGATGATGGATGATGGATATATATATATATATATATATATATATATATATATATATATATATATATATATATAGATAGATAGATAGATAGAACAAATGAACAAACGATAGATAGAATAGATAGAATGAACGAGATAGATAGATAAAAAAATAGATATAGATAGATAGATGAACGAACGATAGAACAATATATAGATAGAACAATAGATGGAATGATAGAACAATAGATAAACTATAGATGGATAGATATAATGATGGATGGATGGATAGATAGACGGATAGACAGAACAATATATATAGATAGATAGATAGATAGATAGATAGGTATAGATAGATAGATAGATAGATAGATAGATAGAACGATTGAACGAACAAACCAAACAAATTGATAGATAGATAGATAGATAGATAGATAGATAGATAGATAGATAGATAGATAGATAGATAGATAGATAGATAGATAGATAGATAGATAGATAGATAGATAGATAGATAGATAGATAGATAGATAGATAGATAGCACTTGGTGTATTGTTTGTATCATCAGTTGTGTCTATAGTGAAGCAGCAGTCAGAATCGTACAGCAGTGATTGGTAGTCTGGATTCCAGTTGGTCTGAACTGGCACGATGTCAAGACCAGGTGATTGGTGGTTTGCATGTGTGGGTGGGGCTGACAGACTGACCACAACAATCACAGTCCTCAGGGAGGTGTGCATTGTTCCTCGTAAACAACAGCATCTCACGTGGTATTGTTGTCATTTTTATGTTTTGTTATGTAGTGATTTGTTAAAAAGATGCATGAGAGTAAATACTGACATTTAGTGGCCAGGCTTGAAAAATAGTCTAATAATTTGGGATATTAAAGGCTGTTTCAAAAGATAAAAATCAGCATATTATTCTGGCCTTGAAATAGAATTTAAAAGATGATCACAATTTTTTGTGTTAAAAAGCATTTAGACAACTGTATGAAAAAAAAAAAAAAAAAAACATGCATCTGTACTAGATTTATATTGAATTATATAACACAGCAAACACTTTTATCCAAAGAAACTTGGGGGGAAGGAAGCAATTATTATGAAGGGGAAAAAAAAACTAGAGCAGAGGTGCACCTGCTAAAGGAAACTACTACAACACAGATATACGAAGAGTGACATTTTAGTAGAAAAAAAATAAAATGATGCAAGTTGAAGCAAAAATTTGAAATATCAGATCTAAAATAAAACTTCTGCACCAAAAGTTTTGAGATCAGTTCATAGGCCGAACTGGTATAGGAACACATGCCACAATTTGTAAAAAATTTGCGTGCTTATATATCACGTGTGTGTATTTGATTGTGGTCTCAGGATGAGTATGTGTGTGTGTGGAGAAGCAGTATGTAGGACAGCGCCCCAGCGCTCCCGACTGGAGCTATGGGCGTGCTAAATTTCTGCATGCATGATCAATGGCTTTGAATAAAGAGAAAGAGAGAGAGGGGGAGGGGAAGGAATTAGTTTGAAAGGGGGGTTAAGAAGAGGTTGAAAACAGAATGAGAGAAAAGATGAGACAAGATGCATTTATGACGAATCAGGACTAGGGAGCCTCATTATGAGAAGTGCGCAGGAAAAGTAGCTGAATGGCAGAACAGTGGCATTTATTTGTTTTTATGTGCAACTTTTATTCTTTTGGCGTCTCAAACACTGAAGTTGGTTAATGAAGCAGGTACTGGAACAGAGCCATTGATAAACAGCCATTTTAGGGGGAATGGGGCTAGTTGTCACAGGGACAGAAATGACTACAAGTTCAATTACACGTATGTTTGTTTTATCCATCAGTGCTTTTGTATGTCAAATTTTTGCTGTAGCTTTTGTTTAAAGTTGCCCTAGATTCAAAAATTGAATTTACCTCGGCATAGTTAAATAACAAGAGTTCAGTACATGGAAATGACATACAGTGAGTCTCAAACTCCATTGTTTCCTCCTTCTTATGTAAATCTCATTTGTTTAAAAGACCTCAGAAGAACAGGCGAATCTCAACATAACACTGACTGTTACGTAACAGTCGAGATCATTAATATGTACGCCCCCAATATTTGCATATGCCAGCCCATGTTCCCAACATTATGAAAGGCATTAGACAAGTGTGGATCTGTGCACAGCTGAATCATCAGACTAGGTAAGCAAGCAAGAACAACAGCGAAAAATGGCAGATGGAGCAATAATAACTGACATGATCCATGATATCATGATATTTTTAGTGATATTTGTAAATTGTCTTTCTAAATGTTTCGTTAGCATGTTGCTAATGTACTGTTAAATGTGGTTAAAGTTACCATTGTTTATTACTGTATTCACTGAGTCAAGAGAGCCGTCGCTATCTTCATTATTAAACACTTGCGTGGAGCACCAGATTTAAAGGGCCACACACCCTGAATCGGCTCATTTATAATTATGCCCCAAAATAGGCAGTATAAAAAATTAATTAAAAAAAATCTATGGGGTATTTTGAGCTGAAACTTCACAGACACATTCAGGGGACACCTTAGACTTATATTACATCTTTTAAAAAAAATTTCTAGGGCACTTTTAACAAGTAAACATTAAAAAGACACACTGACATTCAGAGCTGAGTAAAGTATAATACTGGGTTAAAAACAATCCAAGTTGGGTTGAAAATGGAAAAACCCAGCGGTTGGGTTAAATGTTTGCCAAACCTGCTGGGTAGTTTTATTTAACTCAACTTTTGTTTAAAAATGACTGTATTGCTTGCTTAAAATGAACCCAAAGTATGATGGAAATGAACATTTATTAATATGTTTAATAAATGAACATTTATCAATAAGTTTCTTGAATAATAATTAAACAATAAACATTTATTAAATTGCTTAATAAATGTTCAACTTTTGATTATTATTGTTGTCTCTAGTAATTATGTGTCTGATTTTTAATTTCCAACCCATTTTGCGTTCATTTTAAGCCAGCCATATAGTCATTTTTAAACAATAGTTGAGTTAAATGAAACTGGCCAGCAGGTTGGGCAAACATTTAACTCAACCACTGGGTTTGTCCATATTTAACCTAACTTGGGTTGTTTTTAACCCAGCCTTTTTTAGTGTATAATGAAGGCTGAAATGTGTTTTGCAAATGTTGTAATTTTATATAATTGATTAATTATAACTTCTCTTGGCTAAAACACTATACATTTTACCTTTTATATTATTAGCTATATCATAATGCCAACCCAATGTGACAACGTACCCCATATAGTCTGACAAACATGTGATGTGTGTTAAATGAAAAGAAACTTTCAGAAATAAAATAACCCTGAGAAATATTTATTGGAGTGCCACAAGCCTTTTTCCTCAAATTTATGTTGATTGATTTAGCATTGCATTATAAAAGTTTAATATATCATAAAATAGTCCTTTGAAACATGATCACGAAATGCTCTATTTCTCCCCACTTTTTCTTTCCCTAAACTTGAAGAGACACAAAACTAGTGTGATTTTCTTGGTCATTCATCACTCCTGTGGCTCTTTTAACTGAGGGTCTCGCATGCTATTGTTGCTCTCTAACCTCGGTCAAGCCTGAGATCTGCTCTCTCATTCTGTGAAGTATAAGGAGGCCTGACTTTTGGCCTCTTTGTCTTTTCCTCCATTGTCAACTTTGACAAAGTGCAAAAAACGAAAGAGAGAGAAGTCATTACTCTGGCTATAGAAATATATGCTACTGTTCAGAAGTTTGCAATCTGAAAGATTTTTCAATATTTTTGAAAGAAGTATCTTATGCTCACCAAATTACAGAAAAAAACGGTAATATTGTGAAATATTATTAGATCTTAATATAACTGTTTTCTATTCTTAATTTATTTTAAAATGTAGTTTATTTCTGTGATCAAAGCTGAATTTTCAGCATCATTACTCCAGTCTTCAGTGTCACATGATCCTTCAGAAATCATTCTAATATGCTGATTTGCTGCTCAAGAAATCTGTACTCTAAAAATGCTGGGTTAAAAACAACCCGATTTGGGTTATTTGGAAACCCAGCACTGGGTAAAACACCGACTCGGCACAGACTACACAACATTGGGTTTCATTTACCCAGCATTGGGTAGGTATGTGAGGGGGTTCATCATTTGATTTGACAGTAAAAATGATCCAGCAACCTGAGTTACAGAAAAACTACCCAGAACCTGGGTAAAAATATTAAAAAATAACCCAATAAAATTACCCTACTGGCTGAACTCTGCATTTGGGAAATAAAATAACCCAGCATTTTTCAGAGTGTAAATGCTTTATAAATAAATGTTTACATTCATGCCAGTAAACCTTCGCTGCCTCAGACAGTTGATCGTGTCTGTTTGTATGAGTGATTGCAGTAGTGATAGTTACAGCACAAAAGATTCAGTTTAAATCTATGCTACCTGTAAATTTCATGTCAAAATAAATTAAGTTGCCAAGGGTTGAACTTGAACAAATTCTGATTGGATAAAAGCATCCAATGAGGCAATCAGGAAGTAAGGCTACTTCCAATCAGGACATAACCACCTGAACACGATGCACAGTCTTCTCTTCTGTCATCACACCTTCACCTCCAGGAATGAAAACACTTCCCATCCTCAGGGGAAGGCGCAGCACTGCTGTCAAGAGGTAAACAGAAAGAGAGAACAAGCGCATCAGCGCCAATATTTCCATCATCAAGATCGCACATGGGAGATGTGATATCTCTCCTATCCGGATTACCTGAGTCAAAGATCCGAGGACTGCGGGAACAGCCCAACCACAAGCCGAATGTCTCTCTTAATCCTTTTTCCATGCCCCCCTCCTTCCTTCAACATATCACCACCATTCCTCTTCTCTATTTATAGGGTCATAGCGTTCCCTCTCTCTGTGGGATGAAGGGGGGTTTCGTTTGGAGCGTCACCCTGCCTGGTCAGTGAATGGGTTAGTTAAAGGCTTTGGCGGGGTCAAGACGGAGGACATGGGAACCCCCTACTGACCAGGGCACATTTATTTTTACTTTTTTATTTGTTTAACATCCGTCCGATCAGGTGGATCGGTTTGGTGTGCTCTTAAAGGGATAGTTCACCCAGAAATGAACATTCTGGCATTGCTTGCTTACTTACTTGTTGCAAACCCAGATTACTTTCTTTCATCTGTGGAACATAAAGACAGATGTTAGGCAGAATGTACAAGCAGCTCTTTTCCATATAATGAAAGCTTAAAGGGGTGGCTGATTATGATTTCTATTTTTTAACTTTAGTTTAGTGTGTAATGTTGCTGTTTGAGCATAAACAACATCTGCAAAGTTACAACGCTCAAAGTTCAATGCAAAGAGAGATATTTTCTTTTAAAGAATTCTCTGTTTAAGGACTACAACAAATGACTGGTAGGGACTACAACGAGCTTCTTCCTGGGTTAGTGACGTCACTAAACTGTACATAAACCCCGCCCCGAGAACACACAACAAAGGTCATGTTGGGCTGCTTTAGAGAAGAGGAAGAGTTGTTGTAGTAGAGTGTTGTTAACATGCCGTCATTTTACACCGGACTGCTTCACAAACGAGGATCAATTCAACACTGGATTTGCACAAAAGATTAACATGACGGCACATGCTAGTGGATGAGTTGAATCAACTCCACAGAAACTACATAAATTTATCCACTAACCATTCAGAAACGTCCAGTTTCATTCTAAAAGTTGTAACTTCTTCCTGAGTCTCTCCATCAGTGTCGACTCCGGTTTGAACAATGTAAGGCTGAACACCGTTACTGACAATCCTCATTTTGGCTGCGTGAGATTCTCCAGCTTTGTTGTTGTTGAGCTGTTAAAGCTCCGCCCTCTTCAGGAAAGTGGGCCGGGAGCAGCAACTCATTTGCATTTAAAGGGACACACACAAAAATGTGTTTTTGCTCACACCCAAATGGGGCAAATTTGACAAGCTATAATAAATGATCTGTGGGGGATTTTGAGCTCAAACTTCACAGACACATTCGGATGAATAACAAATATACTTCCTTACATGACTTAAGAAGACTTGGGGGGGGGGGGGATCATACAAAATATATCACACAACAATTTTCAATAATACTAAAAAGATATCTTCCATAATTTTAAGAAATGATTGATGCGGAAAGGTTATAATACGACCACTTTCTTCCATCTTTAGTACAACAAAAACTATTGAGATTTTTCCTGTTTTAGCCTTTCTCAGCTAATGTTTGAAAATCACTATTGCTCATTCCAAGGCCCAAAATATATCTATGTAAATATGTAAACACAAATGCTTCTAAATACACAAAAAATACTACAGGCTTACCGTGAAGGAGGGACCTGACTCATATCTACACCAAAATATCATATCAAAATAACATCCTACTAACCATGAAGTAATGCCTTGGCAACCGTTCACCATACTGTGGTAGTGAGTTTTGCATTGGGATGCACCATTCATCTATCCATATCTACCCTTCAGAAAACTTGAATATGCATACTTTACCAGTTTCGTCAAGTTGTTCTAAACCTGCCCAAAGCATTTGTGCCCTTCATCTAGAGTTTTAACAGACTTGTCTTTTGTCAGCCAAAACTAAACGCACTGCAAAATTTTTCCCCTTTTTATTTCTGAAAAACCACCACTGCAACACAGACTCTCAATACACTTTTACATCAACCACAACTCAAACTCTAAATAGATTGTTTAGTATTCTTTCATCAATTACTCACCTTCATGTTCTTTCTTCCATGGAACACAAAAGGACACAGGCAGAATGTCTGGGTTTTTTTTTCTCCATACAGTGAAATCATAGAATGATGAGGGGCTGTTGAGCGGCAAAAACACTTCAAAGAAGTAACATCTTAAAAAGAAAAAAAAATACCATTCAAAAGTTTGGGGTTTCTGAAAGAAATATTATTATATTATTATTACAATGTAAAATAGCTGTTTTTTATGTGAATATACACCGATCAGGTATAACATTTATGGCCACCTTACTTATATTGTGTTGGTCCCCCTTTTGCTGCCAAAACAGCCCTGATCCGTCGAGGCATGGACTCCTCTAGACCCCTGAAGGTGTGCTGTTGTATCTGCACCAAGATGTTAGCAGCAGATCCTTTAAGTCCTGTAAGTTGTGAGGTGGAGCCTCCATGGATCGGACTTGTTTGTTCAGCACATCCCACAGATGCTCGACTGGATTAAGATCTGGGGAATTTGGAAGCCAAGTCAACACCTCAAACTTGTTGTTGTGCTCCTCAAACCATTCCTGAACCATTTCCATGAAAGGCTGTACATGGTCTGCAACAATACTTAGGTAGGTGGTACGTGTCAAAGTAACATCCAAATGGATGGCAGGACCCAAGGTTTCCCAACAGAACATTGCCCAAAGCATCACACTGCCTCCGCTGGCTTGCCTTCTTCCCAAAGTGCATCCTGGTGCCATGTGTTCCCCAGGTAAGCAACGCACACGCACCCGGCCATCCACGTGATGTTAAAGAAAACGTGATTCATCAGACCAGGCCACCTTCTTCCATTGCTCCGTGGTCCAGTTCTGATGCTCACGTGTCCACTGTTAGAGCTTTTGGTGGTATTTTGATAGATGCTGACCACAGCAAACTGGGAACACCCCAAAAGAGCTGCCGTTTTGGAGATGCTCCTCTAGCCAGTACAATTTGACCCTTGTCAAACTTGCTCAGATCCTTAAGCTTGCCCATTTATCCTGCTTCTAACACATCAACTTTGAGGACAAAATGTAATATATCCCTGTGATGTGCTGTGATGAAGAGATAATCCATGTTATTCAATTCACTTCAAAATTGAATTTTCAACATCATTACTCCAGTCTTCAGTGTCACATGATCCTTCAGAAATCATTCTAATATGCTGATTTAACTCACAAAACTTCTGAGGCAGCATAACAGTTTAATGATCTACAGCAAAATAGTGCAAGCTTTGGTGATACCTAAACAAATAATTCATTGCTACAGTAGTAATTTCTCGCTAGAAATTACATCAAAAGTGGAAAACGTTGGTCAAAAATTACACAAAAACTGACCATAAACCCCAACTTTCAGACGGCATCTTTCTTTTTCTAGCTCAACTGTCACCAAATGGAATGCATAGGATTGTAGGATATCAAAGGCAGCGAATGATACATCTTTAGCCACATTTCCACCCCAGGAACTAGGGACTTTGGGGTGGTACTCGGTGTGATTTGACCGCAGAAACCAGGGTCTAAATAAAGTTCCAGGTAAAAATTACCCCCTCAAAAAGTCCCTGCTCATGACGTAGTACTTTTTCAAAGTTTAGGAAATTTCAGGGATGGGACTTGACCGCTGAACACACTGTTTGGTTGACTCCACGCAGCATTTTAGTTCAACCACCATTTTTAAAAGTCTGTTGCAGTGCGTGTGGTAAGTTGTTTGTTATTCGAATCAACAGCCTCGCTTCCACCAAATTTACCCAGAACAATTTATCCCAGAAATTTGAAAAAGTACTACCTCGTGAGCAGGGACTTTCTGGGAGGGACATTTTTTACCAGAACTTTAGACTTTAGACCCTTGTACTTGCAGTCGAAACACATTGAGAATAACCCCAAAGTCTCTAGTGCCTGAGGAAAGTTCCTGCATTGGAATCAGGGCTAACAATGGAGTTTATAAAATACAACAGATGGACAGATGATGAGATTTAGGCTTTATTAAGCTTATATGCAGAGGATGAAATCCAGTGGGAACTGGAAAGTCACATGCAGTCCTGTCATCTTCACGGTACTTTAGACCATGATGGAAATGCAGACAGCAAAAGGTCCAGGGTAAAAAAGTTCTTGGGACAAATTGTTCCAGGTAATTTTGGTGGAAACAAGGCTTATGCTGCCTTCAAAAATCAATCAGATGAAGGTATCTCAGGAGAAAGGAAGTGAAACTAACATGGGATTCGGACGTGCCTTTATGCCTTCCTACCTTGGAATGTGTCCTCCGAAGGCAGCATTTGTAAGTTTTCAGATGTAGCCACTGACCGACAGAAAACACATGCTATCATTTCGTTTGGACCGAATGCAATGATTGAACGAACATTTTATGTCAGAGTTCTCATTTTTTCATTGTGTTTCCTTTGTGACCTAGTTCCCAGTGTGTCTGATTATTTGATTCCACTACGCCTTCCACACACAATATTAGTGCTGGGCGGTATACCGGTTCATATACTATACCGGTTTCAATTTCGAGATTTCAATTTTGATATGAATTTTTCAAAAAACGCCATACCGGTGCATAGCTGGAACAGCTGCTGTATCTATTCAATGGCCATGAAGCGCTATGTAGAGTGTATAGAGAGCGGACTTCTATTAACTGCATACCCTTCTTACACTATTGGAAACAACTTTATTACACAACAATAAATAACTCATAAAACTAACTCTCTTTAATACACTGTAAAAAATTTGGAGTAGGATTTACTTGAAAAAAGCTTGGACATTTTTTTCACTCAGAAAAGGCTAGTAAATTTACAAAAAATTGCCAAGTAAAAGCCTAAACATAATTATTAGTAGCTTTAATTAGACAATTTTAAGTTAAGTTTACTTGGGAATTCCCAGTAAATTTTATTGACTCTTTGTTTGTAAATTTTACTTAAGTAATGCTTATAAATGTATTAGGATTTATTGCATTTCTTTTACTTAAGAGTCCTAGTTATCTTTCTTAGTTATCCCGAGTAACCTTTACTTCAAATATTATTTAAACATTACTTAATATAATTTGTGATGTATTACTACTGATGTTTTCAGTAAAAACAACACTAACAGACATTTTCCTTGAGTATTTTTATTTGAATTAAACTCTTCAAAAAACAGATTAAACAAAGGCAATGATAAAACAAATGGACAAAAATGAATGGACACATTCATTAAGATTAACTGCTGTCGGCCAAAAACATGGCCAAAGTGGTTCAACATCTTTATCCTATCACAGATGTTTCAATGTGTTTAACAGAGCTCAACAATTTAACGTGAGATGCTTAACTGTGATCTTACATACAACACTTACTTATTCATTACACTGCATTACAATGTTTCTTTGAAACAGTACAGTATAGTACAAACTTAATTTAAAATAACAAACCTTTTTAGAGACTTGCTGAACAAATGAGCAAATACAAAAAGTGTAAGTGTCAAACAAAATGGCCAACTAGCAGACTTTTTGCAGATACTTTTGATGAAATCAAGAGTTTCTGAACCACACATTGGCAGCAATGTCATTGCACCTTTCGACATCCAGAAAGGTAATTGAAAACATTGTTAAAATAGTCAATGTGACTGCAGTGGTTCAACCTCTATGTTATGAAGCTACGAGAGTACTTTTTGTGTGCAAAAACAAAACAAAAATAATGACTTTATTGAACAATCTGAACCGTTGTCATACATAGTGAACTCAGTGCAGGCTTCCTTGTTTATGTCCGAACAGCAACTCAGTATTGGCCGAAGCTGAACACATAAGCAGAATGACGCAGGAAATGGCCACTAATGAACAGGCACTTGGACGTAAACGAGTCGTTATTTTTGTTTAGTTTTTGTGCACAAAAATTATTTTCATCACTTCATAACATAAGGGTTGAACCACAGTGGTCACGTTGACTATTTTAAAAATATTTAACTACCTTTCTGGACATCAAACGATGCAATGACATTTCTGCCAATGTGTGGATCAGATACCCTCAGATTTCATCAAAAAATATCTTAATTTGTGTTCCAAAGATAAACGAAGGTCTTGCGGGTGTGGAACGACATGAGGGTGAGTAATTAATGAGAGAAATTTAATTTTGGGGTGAGCTAACCCTTTAAAGCATCCAGCCCAAGAAAGATTTTTGAAATACTTCAAATGTGTTTCTCAGATTTGGGGGTTAGTTTAAAGGGTAAGTTCACCCAAATATGAAATTTCTCTCATTAAGTACTCACCCTCATGTCATTCCACACCCATACGACCTTCGTTCATCTTCCGAGGGTTTCTGAAGCACACATAGGCAGCAATGTCATTGCACCTTTTGAGGTCTGGAAAAATAGTAAAAACATCGTTAAAATAGTCAACATGATTACAGTGGTTCAACCTTCATGTTATGAAGTAACAAGAATACTTTTTGTACACAAAAACAAAACAAAAATAAAGACTTAAATCAACAATTTGAACCATTGTCATAGGTAGAGACAATGCAGGCTTCCATGTTTACGTCCATATGCCGAATAAGTAATGGCCGAAGCTGAACATGTGAGCGGCACAACACATGGGTTTGATGCTGACGCAGGAGGCGGCTAATAAAATGAGCCGGCATCCAGACGTAAACATGGAATCCTGCACTGAGTTCACTAGGTATGAAATGGTTCAAATTGTTGAATGAATATGTTTTGTTTTTGTGCACAAAAAGTATACCTCTCTCTTCAAAATATTACGGTTGAACCACTGTAGTCACAATCACTATTTTAACTATGTATTTACTATTTATCCAGACCTCAAAAGGGCCAATGACATTGCTGCCAATGTGTGGTTCAGAAAGCTCTCAGATTTAATCAGAGTAAAACAACACCTTAGTTCCCTCAATGACGATAACGATGTCAGCTGTGTTGGCATCTTCCTCTCCTGCAGTGCTGCCCAGTTCAATGATCTTCGTTACATGACTGGTGAAGCAATCTTTAATCATGTCTCTGCTGACATCCTGTCAAATACACAAATAAATGCAAAGTGGTTATAATACTGTACAGTAAGTTGAATGTTCTCTTTAATTTTATGTGATAAGTGCCACACACAGAGATTTGGTCTCGACATCATTAAAGGTGATAGAGAGGATTTTTTCGTCGACTGAGAATCCAAAGACTGTTAGTGAGTTTTGAAATGAGCGCATGCGTAAGAACAAAGGAACGCCTCCCAAAACTCGTGCACGAGTATTGGAACACGAGTGTTTACCACCGGCATTCGCTGTGTTGTGTTAGTGGATTCATTATGTCGGACTCACCGCAGGTAACTCATAATCTGCAGTTGTTACTCCTGTCTCCGGACAAAAACATTGCATGCGGCGCCTGTGGAGTGTGGAAAGTTACTGGAGCGCGCAGCCGCGCTCGTCTCTCACAAGGAACGTCATGGCAGTGATTGACAAGCCAGAGGGCCAATCGTTTACGTGATTGGCTGATGTTTTTAAGGCCCTACCTCGTGCACAGATGATGTATATTAATATTATTACTTTCAGTGCACCTAATAAATAGTCTTTATCAGTTAGTAAAGACAGTCTCAAGTAATATTGCAAAAATGTATAAAACAAAACATCCTCTTTAGCACCTTTAAATCTGTAATTACATGAAGAAAGAGGGAAAAGGGACTATGACAGACTAAATCCAGAAGAGCTGTATCTGCAAGTCGATTAGAAAATACCTGCAAAGCTACAGTACTGTAAAGGTTTTAGGCACTTGTGTAAAAATTCTGTAAAGTGAGGATGCCTTTAAAATGCTTTCATAAATTGATTTTCATTTACCTTCTATTGATTAAATCAATATTTGGTGTGATCACCCTTTGCACTTAAAACAGTTTTTGGCCTAGTACACTTGATATTGTTTTTCAGATAGCTTTGCATGTTTTTTTTTTTTTTACATTTTGCAGACATTGCCACAGTTTTTCTTAATTTACGCATTTATTCTCAGCTTCATTTCTTTCTTCATGTTATAATAGACAGACTCAATGATGGTGAGACCAGATCTTCTGTGGAGCACCAACTGTTGTCAGACTCCCTGTGCATACAAAAATCTCACTGGATTATTAAAAATAATGGCAAAATAAATGTTTAGGAATGTAAACTGATATTTTATGCCAAACTAAAGCACAAAGATATAAAAAGTAAAAAAAAATTTGGGGGATGAAAATACTAATGTGCCCTAGACTTCTGCAGTACTGTACATATGCTAAGTCAAAACAAAATTTGAATTAATCTATTAATGTACCTGGTAGGCTTCAATGAGCTCCTCAGATGATTCTCCCAGCAAATAACAGCATCTCGCTTATCTTCAACTTGCTGTTAAAAATAAAAGTAAATTGCAGTGAACATTAACAGCCATCTACATACAACTATATACATGTCCTGGCAGAGTGAATACTGCAAGCTTAATCAGTGTTGCATAGGCTGTAAGAAGTATTGCCAACTTACCTTGCATGAGCTTGAACGGTGAGTGCAATCTGTGGAACATATGTTAGAAATGTTAATGTCAGAAATAGATTTCTTTTAATAAAATTTGAATAAATATACTTGATTTGAAATTTGAACAGTTAATTTATTTAGGAAAAACTGCATTCAAGTAAGTAGCCTATCAACAATACATTTTCAATCATCTGGTAGAGTCAAAGGAATAGTTCACCCAAAAATGAAAATTATGTCATAATTTACTCACCCTCAAGATGTTCCAAACCTGTATGAATTTCTTTATTCTGAACACATAAGAAGATATTTTGAAAATTTTTGATAACCAAACAATTGATGGACCCCATTGACTTCTGTAGTATTTATTTATTTTTTTCATATGGAAGTCAATGGGGTCCATCAACTGTTTGGTTAACGTTACCATGTTCTTCAAAATATCTTTTGTGTTCAACAGAAGAAAGACATGTATGCAGGTTTGGCACAACTTGAGGGTGAAGAATTTTATTTTTGGGTGAACTATCCCTTTAAGGCTGTCTGAACACATACACTAGAAAATGTATCACTATTGTATAGCTTCAATAGGGAGTATAATCTCTGTTTTACTTGATTGATATGCATCAAATGCTTATCTATTTTATAAATAAGACAAAGCAGTGTAGTTGATGTGGATTAATGGGGTATTAGTGGTTTTCTCAGTCGCGTTTAAAGTTAATGGCCACCCATCTCAGGGCTCGGGTATCATTCCGGGTTCGTAAATTTGACTTCCGATGCTGTACATGTCCAGTTTCTAATTAGAAAACTTGTATTTATAATTCAGATAGCACATGAGGACACAATTATTTATTCACACAGATGAATAAACAGACGCCCTTCTATTGGCATTTGTCGCGCCGCTCTCGTCCGGCAAAGTTTATTTTAAACTTCACTGTAAAATACAAGTCAGTTGTTTTCGACACATATGCCGTTTGCTAATAACGGATGTTTGTGCTAATCGGTTCTTTAGCAAACTCAACTCTGTCGACTATAACAGTTAATGCGTTAACTCTTTAACCACCCGAACTGCAGACAGCCTAATTGCTCTATACTTCTCTGGAAACATAACTAAATAAACAAATATTTTATAACTTACCGTGTAAAAATCAAATCGTCCTTCCAGGAAATTTTCCGTTGCTTTCCTCTTCCTCTGCGCGCCACTTCGGGGACCAAGAGCGCATGCGCATAGATTGCCTTGCTTCGTGGAGTAAGTTTTACTTGCGTTTGTCATTTTTTTGCATTAGTTCATTTTACGACAAGATACTAAGTAAATATTACTTGGGGATTTCCATTTACATTTACTTATGTATTTAAGCACAATAAAATAAAACGAAACCTCAAGTAGTTTATTGAATTAAACATGACATTCTGAAGTAAAAAGACAAAATAGGATTTGTTTGTAAAATATACTTAAATTATGCTATCTTTATTTACAAGTTCAAAAAATCATTTTTTACAGTGTACTGCACATACCATGCAGAGCCATTTCCACGATGCAAAAAACATGGATGAAATCACAGAATCCAGTCACAAATAGAACTTACTGTATAAAGCGTAACATCACAGAATTTAGACATTTTTGGATGAATAAACCAAAAGTCGGGCTGTACAATGAATCGGATATCGATACAGACAAGTGTCTGTGAATATTAAAGCTAAAAATGACTATTATTGAAATCTAAAGTCTGTTTGAATGAGTGCCGCATTTTCCTCTACTACACATACTGAAGCGCTCGTGATGATTTCAGTGTCTGCTGCTGTCTCACTCACCATACATGAATTTCTTTATGAACATTTCACAGTTTAATTTAATAAAACAATCAACATTTGTTATATCATATACACATATACACAGGAAGTCAAACATCTTCACAATCCTGTCAAAATAAAAGTTCAGTATAACTTGAAAAAACAGAAATATACTATTGTAATATCGAGTGTACTTCGATTAATAGAGATACTAGCCTAATAATAATAATAATAATAATAATAACACCGTTTATTAAAACACAAACTCAAAGGTCTTCATTGAAATTAGAGATATTGCACTGTAAAAATGTAGCCTACTTATTAATATTATTTAATTAAATTAATTTGATTATGTTTTAAACTAAATTGTTAGCTTTATGAACTGATTTGTACGGAAGAGGATTAAAGGCCAAGCAGTAATAAAAAAATAAAACCATCTCGAGATTAAAGTTGTTGAATTTCGAGAAAAAAAGTCTAAATAAAATGTTGAGAATAAACTCGTTAAATTATGAAAAAAAAATTGGTTAAATTACGAGAACAAATTCGTTAAATTACGTAATTACATAATTTAATGACTTTATTCTTAACATTTTATCTCGACTTTTTTTCTCAAAATTTAACAACTTTTTTCTTGTCATTTTATGATTTATTCTCAACATTTCATCTCGACTTTTTTCTTGTAATTTAATGAGTTTATTCTCAACATTTTATCTCAACTTTTTTTCTCGAAATTTAACAACTTTTTTCTCATAATTTAACAAGTTTTTTCTTGTAATTTAACGAGTTTATTCTCAACATTTTATTTCGACTTTTTTCTCAAAAATTTAACAACTTTAATCTCGAGATGGTTTTATTTTTTAATTATTGCTTGGCCCTAATCCTCTTCCGTAGATTTGGTTACATTTTTAAAAACATTTTTATTTGTCCTTACAGTGTTTATATAATATATTCCCTGTACTCCTGACAGTAAAATATGCCACAAAAAAAAAAAAAAAAAAAAAAAAAACGTGCCATACCGTGAAATCGCCAGAATCTTTAAAAAAAAAGTGATACAGAATTTTGGTCAAACCGCCCAGCACTAATATATATTTTTAAAAATACATTTCGACCACTCAACCAAGTGATTCAGGATATGAAGAGACTATTGCACTTTCAAGTCTTAAGATATAGCTTTTGTGAGTCACAGACCAAAATTAAAGTATTTCACTTTCACAGAACGCCTTCATTGTACAGAAAAGTGCAGCTCAAACATGCTACAAAAAATCCCTGATGTTTCATTTCTGAGTGAATTACTCCTTTAGCAGCAGCAAATGGCTATAATGACGCTGTGTTTTTCTCTGTGAATGACAGCATGAGGGGTCACAGGGTGAATCTCGGCTCGTCTCTCACGGTGCCACTGCTGTCATCATAGCGCACTGTAAACCAACACTCATATAGATCTCTCCCTCCCGCCTGCCACATCGACTCAGTTACACTTGTTCTTTGCTGACCAGCTGCACACACATATACACACACATACACATGAGTGTTTTGTATTAAGCGAAGCAAGACAGCTCAGCAGAGAAGATCCCAATCATTGTTTATTTTTTATTCGATTTCTTTTCAGTCTCTTGTGAGCAACTGAGTTCTGATGTGATTTTCGTGAATGTGTGGATGTGTTTCACAGTCGGCCTGCAATTACTTTTTGTCTGTTTATCTGATTCAAACCGAAAGAAAGAGACAGACAGAGAGAGAAAGAGTGCAAAGAAATAAAATGTCAAGGGAACAGCGAGGAAGGCACACGGACAGTGGCGAATTGGAGGGAGAAAGGGCCGAGAGCGAGAGAGGAGGGACGGTGCCGAACAGCTTTTGTGGGCTTTGTGAGGCTCAAATTGTCTCCTTCTCTGGGAAAGTGGAAACTCAACACCCCCCACAGGAGGTCTGGTTACCTGGTGAGAGTGGAAGAAAGGAAGAAAAACACAACGACGGAGCGAGGGAGGGGCGCAAAGGTGCCGAGAGAGAAACGGGAGAATAGGGAAGAGGAAGACAGGATGAATTGTTAACATAAAGACGGGATCACCGCAGGATGAATGAGTGATTTAGAGGCCTTCTGAGAACAGGGAGGGTTTGCACAGAAATATTTGCTAATGAAATGCATAACCAGAATCATTTTTTGACTCTAATTTGGTTTTTAACCCTATAATGCCTATCATATTTGATTCACCAACTTCTAAGGCTTAAATTAAATTATCAAACGGAACAAAACTTTGCTGAAAAACATGTTGCACACAATTTACTACACGTCTTCTGTCGTCTGACTGATAGTTTATACATTTTTAGCAAGTAAAAGGCCTTTTAATGTCATTGTAAAAACGTCCCCCTTTAGCTCATGCTTCACGTGTCTTTTTGCTGTGAAATCTTTACTGATTTTATAAAGTAAACTATAAACTAAACTATAACTTTTATATTGTAAGTAATATTTCAAGATGAACACTTACTGGACTGAAGGAACTTAGGTTTACTTGACTATCCATACATCATTATTTAGAAAAGTCATGTTAAAATGTGAATATCAAATATGATCATGAGGAACATTTATTTGTTCATCTCTCAATGCCATTATGTTTTGCCACCTCAATAAAAACTACAGAGCTTTGATCATAAAGAAAAGCATTAATATATTATTGGGAGATATAGAGTGATATGCATTTGCATTATATGTATAAAGAACTCACTGATTTACATTAAAGCATCAGAATTTCTTCTTACTTTCTGGCCATATAAATATCAGCATCTGCAGCAAATTGCATATTTTTCTCAGTTTGGGCCTCTAAACAAAATTGAGCATTTTTTTCATGTTTTTTCCATATACTCACTATAATAAACAATATGAGCCTGATGTATCAAATATGATATTCAACAAAAACACATGCAACTTTTTTTGCATGCAACTAGATTTTGACTAAAGGTTCAATAAACTGTTCTATGTATAAAAAAAATGATTTTTCAGAGTATGTTAGGGTTAAGTCATATTTATAACATGTATATCTTAAATTTACTTTTTGAAATTTGGATAAATTCACAGAGGAATCAATGGATGGAGCTACCGAGTTGAATGGAGTCTCTTCTCCTCTGGCGCCCTCTTATGAACACAAACAGAAAGTGCTCCAGCCACATGTAGAGACGCTTTTATCCAAAACGACAGGGATCTTTTTCTAACCTAGCAACCATCCAGAATACCCTAGCAACCACTTACAATACCTTTTCGTCCACATAGTAATACCCTGGTTGACAACACCCTGAATTTCGCAAAGGCAAGCATCACTCACATGTTCTTCAGAAAATGTAAAAACAAATTATATAAATGAATTATTTAATAATAACATTTCAGCCATTCTCAGCGATAATAGTTATTATGCCCTATATATACACTCTAAAAATGCTGGGTTAAAAATAACCCAAGTTGGGTTAAAAATGGACAAACTCACACTTAAAAAAAAAAAGCTGAAAAAAACCCCCAAAATGAATTTACCAGGAATTTACACAGTAAAATACTGTTTTCCAATGAAACAGTAATATACTGTAAAAACAAAGCATCCTGGGTATTATTTGATGACAAATAATGTTACCCAGAATGCACTGTAATATACAGAAGTAATATACCAAAAAAACAATTGAGTAATATGTATTTTAACAACAAAAAAACGACAAATAAAATTGCGCAGAATGCATGGTTTTATGGTATATTTCCGTTTCAACAGAAAACGGTATTTTACTGTGTACATTTGTTTTGTTTTTTACAGCTATTTTTTAGAGTGTAGCGATTGGGTTCTTTTAACCCTGTTGGGTTAAATGTTTGACCCAACCTGCTGGTTAGTTTTATTTAACTCAACTATTGTTTAAAAATTACTGTAATGCTCACTTAAAATGAACCCAAAATAGGTTGGAAATTAACATTTATTAATAAGTATAATAAATAATAATTCAATAATAAACATTAAATTGCTTATTAATGTTCACCTTTTGATTATTATTGTTGCCTCTAGTAATTATGTGTCTGATTTTTCATTTCCAACCTATTTTGGGTTTATTTTAAGCCAACCGTAAAGTCATTTTTAAACAATAAATGGGTTAAATAAAACTGCCCAGCATGTTGGATAAAACATTTAACCCAATCGCTGGGTTTGTCCATATTTAACCCAACTTGAGTTGTTTTTAACCCAGCATTTTTAGAGTGTACTGTTATCCAACAATGCCTCATTTATTTATATATCTGCTGCAGTGGACTAGCACACATTAATAGGGCGATGAGATCCACACAAAAGCAACAGAAAGCACATGCCCTGTCACGGATCGAAAGGCTCCACTCCACCCATTTGACCTTTGTCAGCATGTCATAAAAAAATGGATTAAACAAATAATGGAGGCTATCAGTTGTGATCACTGGGTGTGGCGTACAGGTAACACGAGCACGGGGAGGAAACCGCACCTATCGCACCTAATTATGCTGCCATCCAAAAAACAAATACATGCAACCTGACATGAAATATCAAACCATTTCAAAGGCTTAAATCAGAGGTCACAAATTGTGTGTTTGCCAAAAACTGTTTAAGCTCAACTATTTTTTGGTGGGGAAAAAAAATCTATTAAATGAAAGTACATTATGTAAATTACAACTAAAGAAAAAGTTAAGATTAAAGTTAAAATTCTGTCATCCTACATTAAATGTATTCAGTAAAATCAAATACACAAGTACACATGGCTCTGCACACCAATAATTATTATTTTAATGGCTTTGCAATATGTTAAGCATCAAAAGGTACGTAAATATATGACTATGTTTAGGGTACTATACACATGATATTATAGGCCAGGCTTAAACTCAAGTCCTTTGTTTTATATTTAACAGGATCCTGCTCTGTTTCCATCCACTAAGACTAAGGGTTCTGTAGAGGAAAACTCAACCGCAGTAGCAAACACTTTCCACCAGATGTCAGCAAGCATATCAAAGAAATCAGAAGAAGAAAAAGGCAGTGAAGTCCTCATTTAACCCCACACATAAGCTGTGTCCCAGTTCAGAGGCTCCTTCGAAGGCAGAGAAGGTCGGACCGAGCGTTGTTAAATGGGGCGGTCTAGCCTACGGAGGATTGCTCTTTTCGACTAGCAACTGTGACAGCTGCCGTTGATGAGTGGCAGTAATGTTTGTACTGGACGCACAATACATTTTGGGGTAGGCAAGACCCCGAAGGATCCATCTGTTGTATCCTTCATTGTGTGGGAAATGAAAGACACATTTGGAGGAACCTTTGAATTGGGACATTTGCTGATTCAATCGGCCTTTGAAGGATGCAGCCTCTGAATTGGGACGCAGCGAAACTGCTCCTGAAATGCGATTTCACAGACCGAGTCACGTTCACTTTCTATGTTTATGTGATAATACTAAGTATGTGATTATGATAATAATATGACAATAACCCTTTTGGCAGGAAGTGGAATTATTTTGATTTGTTAAAGAATACAATGTGCTTTTCACTACTCCCATAGTGTATGATTGCAGAAAAAATCTGACTGTTTTGAAAATTTATGGAGCAACAGATTTTGTGTGAAAATTAGGGCTGTCAATCGATTAAAAATTTTAATCTAATTAATTACATACTCTGTGATTAATTCATCTAAATTAATCACATAATTTTTGCTGTGAAAGTATTAAATATTTCAATTCAAATGAATCAATGCAGGGTTTTTCCTGGGTCAAAAATGGTCTTCGGTGGTGACAGATATGGTCATCCACACAAACAGTAAAAAGTGCCCTACCCCTGTCACTGTAATTCTTTCTTGCCCTCTTTGCAAAAAAAAAGTGATTTTATAGCTTTGTAAGAGAAGATGCTTTTTTGCTAAACCTGAAAAGTATTAAAAAGTAGCATTTAGAAGTTATATTAACTAATAATATCATTTTCTACCATATACAATTGAATGCACCTAGCTAACAACAACTTGCTTTGTTCTGGTTTCACCTCACTCCAGTCTCTAACTGATTTTATAGGTAGGCCTAATTTACTACACATTGTCATTCAAATAACCTGAAAATATTGTGGATTATTAAGGTTAATTTTACTAATCACTCTTGCTAAATGGGGTACGCACACTTATGTTCTCATTTCAGAGTTGTTCGAGTAAATGATTCATTATGGACCGTGTGGACAGATCAGTTGTTGTCATGATTCATTAAAATTAATCTGTTCAAATGAGTCATTAGGTCGCGAATCTGACATTAGCGGACGTTGACGCGTTGCGTGCGAATCGCGACTGTTATTAGGACATCGCAAAAGATTTGTCAACACAGAAAACACTTCACCACTGGATAGGATTTTCTTTATGTTTACTGAAAGTGTGGTTTATGTCAGCTGCACGTGCAGGGCGCCTGTCAGAGAAGATGAGGTGACGTTCTTTTGAGCACTATAGAGTGCCCCAGGGATGACGCGTTTTTGTAGGCCAACCCGGAAGTTAGCGGCGCAAGGGTTCCCTCGACTGAAAGCATATCCATTTTTCCCATAGACTTTTGGAAAATCGCAGAAAATAAGCTCTGCGTTTAACAAAGGGTTATGACACTTACATGTTTTGTCTATCAAGATAATCTTTACAAGTTAACACAACATTTATAGATTTTGAAGCCTAAATAAAGTGGTCAGATATAAAAGGCTAACAGTAGGCTATAAACGGACTACAGCACACCATAGTCGCGGATCAACGTCGTCACCACCAAGCTTCCTCAAACTTTATTTAAAAAACAACTCTATTTAAAAACATGCTCACTGATTATATATGCGCTGTGTATGAATACTTATCCACTTTTTCATGAGAAATGCTGTCCAAATGTCCTGTTTATCATGATGACGTCTAAAGTCCCCGCCAAAGGAAGTAGTCCCTTTTAGCAATTTGTTAGCAACCGCCGAATTTAAGACACAGTAAAAGTTTAAAAAATCACAAGCGGGTTATAACTCGTGTGTTTTATGTCATAGATCAAAACGTGAAAGTATTTAGAGGTTTTGTTTACCACAGACCTTATTTCAGGCGATTTAGCAAAAACCCATTCAAAAAACCCACAGACTTTACTGCGTTGGAACCGGAAGTCCTAAAATGCTAACTCGCTTCCGGTTTTTGCCTACAAATACGCGTAATCCCTGGGGCACTCTATTCACACCCAGCGGTTATTCAGGAAAAACATTCTCTGAATGCGCCTCGTGAAACATGGATTCTGTCTTACGAACTTTTAGCACTGTGTCACTTGATTTAGATTATTATGTGTGAGGTAGAGAGAGTGCAAAGACGGTGCTTACTTTGAAGAGAGAGAGAACTCGTGCACACGAGGGAGGAGCTCTGCTCGTTCTGTCCGTCAGCGCAGCAGTCATCTCCCTCCTTCATTTTAGTTGAATGGTGGCTAGAACGGCTTCAGGTTCAAAGGTCAATACTGAATAGATTAATCTGCGTTATTTTTTTAACACGTTTTTTTTTCTCAGATTAATTAATCGAAATTAATGAGTTATTTTGACAGCCCTAGTGAAAATAAATCATAAAAGTGGTTTATTTTGTTTAAAAATTGTATAAATGTATGAGGTGGCGAGGGGGGCCTTTTACCACAGAAACATGGGGCAAAACCAGTATGGGGCAAAAGGTATACAAATACTTTCACTAAAATAATGTTTTTAGTAATGTCTAAGTAAATACTTGTTCAAAACAATCACTTTTGTAAAGTTTGTACTATTTTCTGTTTATTTTGCTAAATAAAAAAATTCATTTTTGTTCCATAAATACACTGTCATTAAAATGTTAATATAAAAATATGTTTAAAAAATACAGAAACAAAATTATTTTTAGAAAGTACACTCTAGAAAATGCTGGGTTAAAAACAACTCAAGTTGGGTTAAATATGGACAAACCCAGTGATTGGGTTGTTTTGACCCAGCAGTTGGGATAAATGTTTGCCCAATGTGCTGGGTAGTTTTATTTAACTCAACTATTGTTTAAAAATGACTATATGGCTGGCTTAAAATGAGCGCAAAATATGTTGGAAATTAAAAATCAGACACATAATTACTAAAGGCAACAATAATACATTTACTAATGTTTAAAGTTTAATTAATAAACATTTATTAATAAGCAATTTAATAAATGTTTATTATTTAATTATTATTAATTAAACATATTAATACATTTTATTTTCCAACCTATTTTGGGTTCATTTTAAGTGATCAATAAAGTGATTTTTAAACATCAGTTGAGTTAAATAAAACTACCCAGCAGGTTTGGTTAAAGATTCAACCCAACAGCTGGGTCAAAACAACCCAATCGCTGGGTTTGTTCATTTTTAACCCAACTTGGGTTGTTTTTAACCCAGCATTTTTTAGAGTGTAAAGATTCTGAAAGCATTGAAGGAGAGTCTATAATATTTAACATAGATTTACAGTAGTAACAATTAATTTTATTTTATTATATGATATGTATCATATTTTTAAATAGGATGGTTTCATTATAAATATGGTGATTATTTCTAAGGTGGAAACCCAAATTAATATATGATATTTATCATCTGAAAAAGTCAATCAGCTGTTTATCATCAGGTTATTTATTGTACCCCTAATGCCACATATTCTTCCGTTATTGAAAAACGATTGCTTTAGTTACCTTGAACAAAACTGAAAATCATTAAGAAGACCTTTGTCTCAAAATATATTCAATAATTTTAGTGATTCTCATTTGCTACTTAAAGGAACACTCCACTTTTTTTGAAAATAGGCTCATTTTCCAACTCCCCTAGAGTTAAACAGTTGAGTTTTACCGTTTTCGAATCCATTCAGCCGATCTCCGGTTCTGGCGGTACCACTTTTAGAATAGCTTAGCATAGTTCATTGAATCGGATTAGACCGTTAGCATCGCGCTTAAAAATGACCAAAGAGTTTCGATATTTTTCCTATTTAAAACTCGACTCTTCTGTAGTTAGAAGTTGGTAAATGAGCCTATTTTCAAAAAAAGTGGAGTGTTCCTTTAAATATACAACATTTTTTTTAAAAACCTAAAATATTAGATTAAATTAGCACAGAATCAACTTTGCTCTGCTGCCAGCGATCGCGTCAAGTATCAGCCGAAGCATTTTGAAAAGCGGATGTTTTGGAAAGTGCCACAGAAAGTTTTTGTGCCATCTAGTGGTTTAAAGGAAAATACTCTTGGCATCTAAAACTGTCTGGGAGGTGTAAAAAGAGGAAGTCCTGACGGTATTATCATTTTATCCTGTTGTTCTGAAAACAAGTGATTTACCAGAATGTGTTTCTCTTCAAACAAGGCAAAGAGTGTTTCTCTCCTGTATTCGGTTCAGTGGGTGTGATTAACACTTTAAACCTGGGAACTGTGGATACTAAAATACTTAAAATTAACTGAGCACTAATGAGATTTAAAAACTGTGATGGAGAGGAAGATCTTCAGTAGGTAATGACTTAAATTACATTCTGTTCCTCACACAAATCTACTTCAGAATACCTTTGATATAGACACAAAAGTCATAAGGACAACCTTTTTTTTTTTTTTTATATGACGACATGTTTTCTGTTTTTTATGCAGCTCATGGTATTTTTATAACAATAAAGGATGTTTATGACAAACGATAAGCAGATTTAGCGTTCAGTCCATTATTAAACGTATCGAATCAAAACCCACTTTAGATCATAATCAGAGGTTATTACAATAGCTCGATGATGGTTTAAAGTGCATTTTTAACAAAGACATTAATAATCATCCATTTTGAAATGTAGCTTGATACAAATTGTACCTCTAATTATATTTTAAGATGTATTCTTGTAAGCATTACTTAGTTTGGGTTTCTAATGTAGTACCAAACTTTATTGATCTTAATTTAACACTGTATATTATGCAGTGAACAATGTTAAAGCCATATACGAAACACATACATGAGGACAAATGCATTGTTTGTCGGCGCCACCTAGTGTGCAGGCGTGAATTAGTATAAATCGTTTCGCATTCGGCGTGAAAGGGCCTTTACCCTGTGCGTTTACTCGGCGACTGCTATGAGACACTTGTTGCACACTGTAGTAAACTAGATCAATATTAGAATATCATATTAGTGTAATCAAGAAAACGAGATTCAAACAATAAGACTAAACGAGTTGAGCTATAAACATGAGTGTTTTCTGTCTATAAATGTATCCAAACAGTTTTCTCATGTCTAATAAAAGATATTATATATTAAAGCGTCTTTGGTGTTTCCATTGTTTCTACAATAAAATCGGAAATTTAAGTCCTGGTTAAAATTGCTTATTTCTCTGGATTTAAACATTTCTGGAAACATTTGGGATAATGTATGTACACAAGTCAACAAAATATATAACATTGTTCTAGTGGTTTTTGAATATTTTAATCCAACAATCTTACATATAGTGCCTTTAAAGGATTAGTCCACCCCTATGTCATCCAAGATGTCCATGTCTTTCTTTCGTCATTTCCGAAAATGACCGATGGTTTCTCCAGATAAGACCCTTATTCCTCGTCTGGGATCGTTTAAAGCTCTTTGAAGCTGCACTGAAACTGTAATTTTGACCTTCAACCATTTGGTGCCCATTGAAGTCCACTATAAGGAGAATAATCCTGGAATGTTTTCATCAAAAACCTTCATTTCTTTTCGACTGAAGAAAGAAAGACATGAACATCTTGGATGACATGGGGGTGAGTAAATTATCAGGAAAATTTTATTTGAAAGTGGACTAATCCTTTAACTCACATGCATGCCCATTGATCATGAATCTACAGGTTGACATGAAAGTGCTACATTTATTTAATGCACTAGTTCCACTAGTGTTTCCTGTATACATTCCTGGTTTGTTATTTGTTTCATTTCCCTGACTTCCCTGTCACCAAGGGGGAAAATCATCTGTCAATCTATACACAGCAGCAATAAAGGGGTAAATATATTGAACATGCACTGACTGTACTATAAATGTGAATTTGTTATGGTTTCATAGGCCTATAGTTTTAAATTAGTCAGGTTCACTGGGTTGCATATAAATCATATAATTCCCTTTGGCCCAGTTACAGATTTTGTTGCTCAATGTGCCAACTGTTATTGTTAACAGTATATTCATAATTGTTGTACTCTAAGTAAGATATTATACTGCAAACCTACACAAAGTTTACATTGGACCAAAGTCTAACTATCTAAGTGTTGTCACAGCAAATGTAGATGTTCACAACATAGATGCTTAGTTAAATTAACATTTTTGATGAAAACATTGCAGTATTTTTCTCCATATAGTGGACTTCAATGGACTCCAAACGGTTGAAGGTCAAAATTACAGCTTCAGTGCAGCTTCAAAGCGTTCTGCTCGATACCAGACGAAGAATAAGGGTCTTATCTAGAGAAACCATCGCTCATGATTTAACCATAAATGCTCATCTTGAACTAGTTCTCTTCTTCTTCTTTATTTGAATTCCGGCAATGTAGACTCTGTTAAGTGTATTACTGCCCTCCACAGGTCAAAGTTTGAACTATATACTTGCAATAGCATATTGTATATGACAATTTAGTTCAAACTTTTACCTGTGGAGGGCAGTAATACACTTAGCAGCGTCTACACTGACGGAATTCTAATAGAGAAGAAGAGAACTAGTTGAAGATGAGCATTTATGGTTTAAATGTATAAAATTAAAAAAAAAAAAAAAATTTGAAAATGAGTGATGGTTTCTATAGATAAGACTCTTATTCCTCATCTGGGATTGTGTAGAACGCTTTGAAGCTGCAGTGAAACTATCATTTTGACCTTCAACCATTTAGAGGCCATTGAAGTCCACTATAAGGAGAAAAATCCTGGAATGTTTTCATCAAAAACCTTCATTTCTTTTCGACTGAAGAAAGAAAGACATGGACATCTTGGATGACATGGAGGTGAGTAAATTATCAGGAAATTTTTATTTGAAAGTGAACTAATCCTTTAATATTGTCTACTCTCACTTAAATATGGGTAGATTGGGAATATGGACAGATGTCAGGCCATATTTCATCTGAAATCAGCAAAACAGTAGATGAAAATACTTCATAAAGACAAACATTTATATTGGCTGACAAAACACTGCCTTAAATTTTAAAATGTTTCAATGTACAGACCTTTCAGTGTAAGGGATTTTGGGGATATCTGATTTCCCACCATGGGAAAAATGGTTTGTCCAATCATGTAGAAAAGATTAATTGGCGTTAAAGTTTGTACAACAGTATGCTGTCGTCGAGCCAATCAATCAGATCCCACGCGTTTTAATTGAACATGTAGCTATATTTGTGTCTCCTTACCATATACAGTGTTTTATACACACCCGTGTCTTTCTTCTTCCATTCAGCTCTACTGGTTTTTCCGGTTGAAACACGTTTATGAGAGGAGTGGCCCCGCGCAACACCTCGAGACCGCAGCTGCGTGTGCTGTTGACAGGAAACGTCCCTCCCGGTTGTCTCATGAATATTAATTACGTAACGTGCCGTTTGCTCAGCTGATTGGCTGAAAGCCGGTGCAGTTCTAAAATAAACGAATCATGCTCAGTCGAAGTCTTGGTTATGAATATTAATCAGGTTGCGTGAGTGGACACTCCCGGAAGGTAACGTTAAATTAATATTCATAAGATAAGCAGTCGCCGTAGGATTTGTAAATTTGCCACCCGCCCTCCTTTCTTTAAAGTTTGCGCACACCTATAACCCAAAAGGACGTGTATTTGAGCGTATGGAATAATTTTATCACTATACAGGTAAATGTACATAGTTTGAACTTGTTTATTTGCGTATTTATGTATGCTAATAATAACATTCACTCTGTCTCCAATGTAAATAAATAGTATGTTGTTACTTTATTTTTGTTAATTATTCTGTATAAACTGCAACAAAAGTGTGTATTTTCCACCGCTGGAAATTATACAGGGTTCAAAGACAGATGGTTCATTGTAAGAGACACTTATTTATAAGTTACTTATTACCAACAGGTGCAGGTTACTGTGCCCCTGTTATATAAGCTTTTATTTTTCTTTATTAATATATGTAAAATCATTAATAAGTCAAAAACTTTATATAATTATAACATATTACGTTATATAATCAAGAGCTCACATAGCTACATTCATATATGTAAAGATTATTAGAAAAGATTAACTAAAAAGTTATTTTGAACTGTACATATATTTTAAATTCAGGAAAGCATGACATGTAAATAAGTAATATTTAACCTGTCCTGACTGATGAACAAAAGATAGTTATATTGCTCCTTTCTGGACAAACACTGTCCACTGGGATGTAATAAGCTCAGCATGCAAATCTGTGCATAATAATTTGCATATGTTCTTGGTGAGTGTAAACTCTGCAGCTCTACATGCTGTGAACCTGCTTAATGGTTTTGACCGTATACAAGGTCTTCATTTTATTAGTGTCAAAATGATTGGATAATCTAATCTAATAATTAATAATCTAATTTATTTAGTGTCTCCGCAAGAGACGGACATTTTTGTTCTGATTTAAATCAAGAAGTTAGCAGCTATTTTTCTAAACATTTTGCATTGCGGCAACTCCAATTGATACCAATAAGGGATTGTCTGATAACCTGGCTTTGCTGCTGATTCCATCTGTCATCCATTAGCATTACAATATATTTTGAGTATCACATATTTTGTCCGGCTATACATCTCATCTGACAGTACTGACTTGCTGTTGGACCGGTTTGTTCAACCAAGACAGATTTATGCCAAGCCAAAATATGAGAAGTGAGCATTTTCTTCCACCTGTGGATAATGTTTCAGTGTTTTCACCTGAAGGATTTTCAGTATTAGAGTCTGAAAGAACAGGAAGATAACTCATCTTTGCCTAACTTGGTTTCCAGTCTTAGGAGGGATTTTGTCCTAAACACTCACAACAAGCCAGGCTCTAACCACTTGTTTTGCACTGTGAGTTTTGCACAATGATAAGAGAATATTGGCAACGATTTCGAAATGTCAACATTCAGATTGCTCCAGTTCACTTCAGGCTATTGCAGCTTGTTGTTAGAAATTCTCCATGTGGATGGTGTTTGCCTGCATGCAGGCTGATGATATCAGTGTCAAACATCAGGAGGGAGTGATGCTGGTCATTTATTGTGGGTCACACAGGGTGTGTAACAAATAGCCTGCAGAGAAACGTCTAGTCGCTTCATGTTCCAGTAACTCTAGTTAGATGGAGAAACTTAAAAATCTAGCCCAACCAGAGTAACATGGCCTCACAGAGCTAAACCAACTGGATTGGCCTTTCCCAGAGTGCACTGATTTCATGCGTTTATGGCTGCTTTGAAGTGTTCATTCATTCATTCAGATCTCTGTTAGCAGGAATAGCATTTCCACTGGCACATACAGCAACAGAAATACAACCTGCATGCTGCCATCTTTGCTTCACTGGGAAGATGCACTGGTGAAAAACATATTACAATATAATGATTTTTCTTCTATTTAAAGGGATAGTTCAAAAGTACCCAAAATTAAAATTCTGTCATCATTTAATCACCCTGAAGTTGGTTCAAACCTGTATAAATTTCTCTGTTCTGCTGAACACAAAGGAAGATATTTTGAAGAATGTGGAAAACTGAACATGTCTGGGGCACCACTGACTTCCATAGTAGCCTATTTTTTTTTCCTACTATGGAAGTTAATGGCGCCCCAAAGCAGCCTGTTTAAATTTTCTTCAAAATATCTTCTTTTGTGTTCAGCAGAGCAAAGAAATTTACACAGATTTGGAACAACTTGATGGCGAGTAAATGATGATTGGGTGAACTATCCCTTTAAGGGGTTAGTTCAGCAAAAATGAAAATTATGTCATTAATTACTCATCCTCATGTCGTTCCAAACCTGTAAGACCTTCGTTCATCTTCGAAACAAGAATTAATATATTTTTGATCAAATCCGATGCCCAGAAAGGGGCTAAAGACATGTTTAAGACACTTCATGCACTGCAAAAAATGCTGTTCTTACTTAGAATTTTTGTCTTGTTTTTAGTCAAAATATCTTAAAGTTCTTAAATCAAGAAGCGATTTCTTGACAAGTACAAATTATTTTCTTGTTTTCAGGAAAAATAAATCAAAATTGAGTACTTTTTTCCTTAAAACAAGCAAAATAATCTGCCAATGGGGTAAGCAAAATAATCTTAGCCCAAACTGAAAACAAGATTATATATCTTATTCTTGGTTTGAAATAAGATTATTTTGCTTACCCCATTGGCAGATTATTTTGCTTGTTTTAAGGAAAGACTTACTTAATTTTGACTTATTTTTCCTGAAAACAAGAAAATAATTTGTACTTGTCAAGAAAATGCTTCTTGATTTAAGAACTTTAAGATATTTTCACTAGAAACAAGACAAAAAATCTAAGTAAGAACAGCATTTTTTGCAGTGTGTGACTACAGTGGTTCACCCTTAAAGGAACACTCCACTTTTTACACTTAAACAGTTGAGTTTTACCGTTTTCGAATCCATTCAGCCGATCTCCGGGTCTGGCGGTAACACTTTTAGCATAGCTTAGCATAGTTCATTGAATCCGATTAGACCGTTAGCATCGTGCTTAAAAATGACCAAAGAGTTTTGATATTTTTCCTATTTAAAACACGACTCTTCTGTAGTTACATCGTGTACTAAGACCAACAGAAAATTAAAAGTTGCGATTTTCTAGGCCGATATGGCTATAGGAACTATACTCTCATTCCGGCGTAAAAATCGAGGAACTTTGCTGCCGTATCATGAGTGCAGCAGACGCAATGAAATTACGCAGAGTCTCTCACAAATGTCTCCATGGTTGCAAGGCAAACAGGGGGTCACAGGTGGGGCGTAATATAACTGCGTCTGCTGCACTCATGATACGGCAGCAAAGTTCCTTGATTATAACGCCGGAATGAGAGTATTAGTTCCTAGCCATATTGGCCTAGAAAATCGCAACTTTTAATTTTTCGTCGGTCTTAGTACACGATGTAACTACAGAAGAGTAGAGTTTTAAATAGGAAAAATATTAAAACTCTTTAGTCATTTTTGAGCGAGATGCTAATGGTCTAATCAGATTCAATGAACTATGCTAAGCTATGCTAAAAGTGGTACCGCCAGACCCAGAAATCGGTTTTGGATTTGAAAACGGTAAAACTCAAATGTTTAACTCTAGGGGAGTTGGAAAATGAGCCTATTTTCAAAAAAAGGGGAGTGTTCCTTTAATGTTACAAAGTGACAAGACTTTGTGTGCCAAAAAAACCAAAATAACGACTTTATTCAACAATATCTAGTGATGGGCGATTTAAAAAAAACTGCTTCATGAAGTTTCGAAGTCACGTGATTTCAGTAAACAAGTGTTTCAAAACATTTAAAAATTTCAGTTGTTCACCACTGCGTGACTTTGGCAGTTTGTGTTCCAAAGATGAATGAAGGTTTTACAGGTTTGAAACGACATGAGTAATTAATGACAGAATTTTCATTTTTGGGTGAACTAACCCTTTAAGGCCTGTTCACACCAAGAGCAATAACTATAACAATATTGATAATGATAATGATGTAGTTCTAAAAATCGTTCTAAATAAAAAAGAATAGCAGAGTCCACACCACAACTATAACGGTAACGGCACAGAGAAACAATATAGTTTTAATCACTTTAAATACAGTTTTTGACAGCCAATCAGAATCCATCCTGCTTTCAGAGCTCAAGCATTTAAAGCAGCAGACGACAAATCTGCAGCGCGTGTTTATAATAAAAACAACAATATCATCCACTGACTGGTGTGAACGCTAATAGAGTTATCTTTATAATTATAGTGTGTGAATGGTCCTTTATGCTGTAAAAACTAATTTTCTTAATCAACATTTTGTCTTGTTTAACATGCTTAGCACAAAATGTTAATTTACTTGAGAAGCGAATTTGGATGATGTAATAAGATTTTTTTTTTTTTTTGGAGAAAATATCTTGTATTAAATTAATTTATTAATTAATATTATTTATAATATTTTTCTTATTATTTTGTATTTGCATCCACCAATACTAACTAACTGGTAAAACTAACCAGGCAAACCATTGTGGTGGCTAATCTAAAGTTCAAACCAGGTGCGATGCGACAAGATTACAGCATAAGCGTACTGAAAGCAAAAATGCTGCATGACGCATTAAATTGTCTGCTAAGTAACTTTATTTACTTTCTAAATCAGAACAGCAGACAGAGAACATACAAACAAATCTTTCCAGAGTGCACATTGATTAAACAAGCCAAAAACCTTCGACCACTTCATGGGCATTACATAACACTTTCCTTATCTGACTTGTACAGCATTTATATTGATGTTCAGATGTTCTGGGCTTTTTTTCTTAGCTAGCCACTGAAGTAATCAAACACAATGTTTGGGAAAAAGAAGCTTTAGGAGGAAACATAAATGCAATACCACCTAATTTGAAAAGGGAACAGACATCTCTATCTAATAATTATTAACAAACTTTTCTTATGGCTGGCATTTAACCTACAGATTTTCATGACAATCCTGTTACACACTTGCCTAAAATTTTTAAGTAAATCCTTACATTACATGATAATTCATCGTAAATTAATCTCACATCAAATTCAGGTGAGAAATTACCCCCAAAAGCTAATTTAAAGTCATTATTGTGTTAAATGAGAAAAGTAACAAATAGATATTACAAAAAGTAGTTTTAGAAATACATATTTTATTTGATTCAACATACTACAGCTACAACGGCCATGATTTTGTTCAGAAGCTGCATCTAAGTTGGTATTTCGATATATTTACAGACAAAAACAGTTTGGTTACAAATTCTTCAAAATATCTTCTTTTATGTTCAGCAAAAGAAAGAAAGTCATACAGGTTTGAATTTGAATTGAATTGAGAAGTTTCATTTTTGGCCAAACTATTCCCAAAATATGAAATTATTTTTTTTTATGAAATGTTACTCTAAATCAGGGATGGACAACTCCGGTCCTGGAGGGCCAGTGTCCAGCAGAGTTTAGCTCCAACCCTAATCAAACACACCTGAACCAGCTAATCAAGGTCTTTAGGATTAGTAGAAAGTTATAGGCAAGTGAGTTTTTATCAGGGATGGAGATAAACTCTGCAGGACACTGGCCCTCCAGGACCGGAGTTGTCCATCCCTGCTCTAAATAGTAGGTAAATAGTACTCTAAATGCCAGTAGGTGGCAGTAAATGTCTAAACAGGTAAGTCATTGAGTCATTCATTCATTCGATTAGCTAAAACGGCTGATTCATTCAGGAATTAAGTAATAGGTGTGTTCGACTTGAATACTTGATATTAATTTTGTGGATAATTTTCCCAAAAATGAAAACCCTGTTTATTACATTTACGTGTACAGTGTTGAAGAAAGTTACTTTTAAATGTAATCCATTACAATACTGCGTTACTCTCTAAAAAAGTAAATAACTGCGTTTTTTAATAATAACAAAAAAAAGTTCTGTTTTTGGCCAAAGTAAAAGCCCTTTCACACCAAAAGTGAAATGAATAAACTTCAGGCTGAAGGAAATGTGATGTTTTTCTAAAGTAATATTTGCTTATTAGTATGGTTGAATTGGATCATTGAAGGTCAGCAACAAAGACATTGGTTAATAAAGTAGGTTTAAATACATAAAGTATACTTGTTTAATTTAATATATTTAATTATTGCAGGTTTGTGCAATATTCTGAGTTTGCATTTCACCATTTTTATTAATTTTGAGGAATACAGACTGTTTTTGTGCAAGCGAAATGAGTAAATGCTCATATTTAGTCTAGAACTAAATGTAAATGTGTTCACACACACAATGCCTCTGCACTTACGATAAAACTTCACGATTTAACATGGGGACAGGAGAGCTGTAGGTCAATATATGGGAAAACAACTTGCATTACTTATTGGAAAATTTAAAAGTATTGTGTTACTTTACTAGTTACTTGGAAAAAAGTAATCTGATTACATAACTGAAGTTACTTGTAATGTGTGACCACCAACACTGCTCATGTATTACTAATGGCTCTCTTTATGAATGGATTGTTGAATCATTGGTTCACCTGACTGATTCGCTCAAATATATTTCATGGTATTTTTAAACATGTCAATCTCTTACAAGCATGTTTATAGTAACATCCTAAAGATGTATGTTTATACCACTGAGATCCCACAGGGGTGTTTCTCTTTTGTTTTCCCATCCAGGTGCAGTGAGTAGCCATGGCTGCATGGGTGGAGGCGACCACAAGGGAAATGGGCCAATCGCTCATTAACCCAGACAAACCTTCAGATTCAGCCTCGGCACTCCCAGGAGACACAGAGAAGCCAGCGTTTGGCCCAAAATCCCACCTCATACCCAAACCATTTTCCCTGCAAAGGAATGCAACCGTCCGCCCAATCCGGGCCCCAAAAACCAACTTCAACAGACAGCTCAATCGAGCCGCCTCTTCTGAAACCCTTTTGAATACCACAGATACTCATGCTGGTGGTCTAGAAACATCAGACTCAACTGGCACTGTAAATGGGTCTGATCTAAGTGCAGCTACTAAACCTGTCCCACTCAGCCCAAAACCTGACTTACAGGCTAAGCCTAAACCAGAACTTGCTAAGAGTCCTGACATAACTGGTCCAAACTCAAAGCCTGACGTAACCGCTGAAGATATAAAGAAAGTTCAGCACAGGAGTAGAGCAAAATCCTTGGGTTCTCAAGATCAAAAGAATCTCAACCAGAAGTCACAAGGAGAAGCCGACAACACTGAGGCAGACGTCAAAGTGCCTTCACGATGCTGGCCAGCTCGAAATCGTCTCTCCATGCAGCTGACCTCCAAGTTCGAGTCACCGTCTCAGCCCCAGCAGGAGGTTAACACTGTGAAGAGCAAGACGGAGAAAGAAGGGCCACCACGTTCTCCTTCAGCAGTGTCTGAGTCCAAGCCTTCAAAGCCTCTGCTGGAAAAAGAAGAGGAAGGAAACGAGGAGGTCGGTGGAGGCAGCATTAAAAGACGGATCAGCCTCCTCTTCGATCGATCTGCAGCATCTCAGCGCAGGGACAACTTCACCAAAACAGACATCTCACCTGCTGAAATATCTATTGACATTAAACAGAGAATCCAGAATCTGAGCTTGCCGTTCACTGGTGCTCCTAAAAGGTTAGCCTGCATTCTCTCTTTTCTCCTTTAAAAAGTTGGACATGCTTATCCAACTTCATATAGCTGGGCAATAATATAGTTACATTTTTCAACGAAATAAAAAAAATCAGGCAGTTGAGATTTGCTGTATAGTTTATATCACTTTAAGTGAGTGTACTGTATGTATGTGGATATATACAGTATATAAGGTGTGTGCCACTGCTGCCCTAAACTAACAATATTGGTAAGTACCAAAATCATTTTTTATGTTTCTGTAATGGTTAATCCACATCAGTATGGGTGAGTCAAATGTTTATAATGCTAAAATATAATTATTGTTGGGATTTAAAGGTGCCATCGAACGTTTTTTTACAAGATGTAATATAAGTCTAAGGTGTCCCCTGACTGTGTCTGTGAAGTTTCAGCTCAAAATACCCCATAGTTTTTTTTTTATTAATTTTTTTTAACTGCCTATTTTGAGGCATAATTAGAAATGTGCAGATTCAGGCTGCGGCCCCTTTAATTGCTCACGATCTCCGCCCCCTCCCGAGCTCTCGACTCTATCATCTATCATAGACTTTGGACTGTAGTACATTAAAATAATGCCAGCAAGAATGCAAGGCCAAAGGAGGCCATACAAAATAATAATAAAAAATATATATTTTTTATTGTTATGTATGAATAAAGACTATTTAGTTGTTTCAGTTTGTTATTTGCCTAATAAATGGCAATACATTTTTTAGTTTTAAACAACTTTTTGACAGATTCCTAGTTTTCACTTTATAATGCCAGGTGGTCTAATACTTTTGATAAGCACTGTATATACCAATATATTAATTCAAAAATGCTAATGCTTTAAAACTTTTAAATAAATAATTGACACAATGTCAATTTACATTTTTCCATGCATATTTCCATATTTTGTTTCACATACTTCCAACTTTTTGTTTAAGTGTTTAAAACAGTCTGAAGCAAAGAACATTTTGTCAGAACTGCTAGTAAATTACATGTTATTTCATTTAGTAGCCTAACATTTACGTTTGTCATCTCTATTCTATGCATAAAAAGTGATTTACAGTTTATCTGGATTCATGTAGCTATTTTGCAAACTCAAACGTTTGGTTTTCTGCTATGTTTACATGTGATGTTTTCTACACTGTCTAACACAGATATTGTTGAATACTCATTATTTTTAGCATTTTGTAGTGGAGCAATGAAAATGTTGGCAGGAATGTTAAGTATGCATACTTACATCTGTTTCTGGCCTTATGTTGTCCTTACTTTCAAAGCTGTAACATATTTCCAAACTCTTATATTTGCAGTCCACCGTTTGAGAAGATGAATGAGAGATCATCTGAAAGACCTGCAGATTCAGCAACAGAGAAACAACCAAATACAACAGAAATCAAGAACTCTGGTGTGGAGGTTGCAGAAGAAAAGGAAGATGATGGAGTTGAAGAGGACAAAGAGAACTATGTCGAAGTTCCTGTTTACCGAAGGGTTGGGATTAGCATAGATGCGGAGAAAAAGCGAAAGGAAGAAGAAGAAAAACAGAGAAAAGATGAGCAGTTAGAGAAAGAACAACAGCAGCAGGAAAAGGAAAGACTTTTGGAGGAGGAGAGGAAGGCAAAAGAAATCCAGAAACAGAAAGAAGAAGAGAGAAAACAAGAAGAGGAAAAACAACGGCAGATGGAAGAAAGAAAAAAGCAAGAGGAAGAATGGAAGAGAAGACTTGAAGAAGAAAGAAAAGAAGAGGAGAGGAGGAGACAGGCCGAAAAGGAAAGGGAGAGACAACGAGAGCAAGAGAGGTTGGAAAGAGAGAGACAGATCGAAGAGGAGAAAAGGAGGATTGAAGAAGAAAAAGAGAGACAGATGGAGGAGGAACGACTGAGACAGGAGAAACTAAAGAAAGAGAAAGAAATGGAAGAAGAGAGAAGAAGAATTCAGGAGTTGGAGAGAGAGAAAGAGGAAGAAAGAATGAGAAAAGAACAAGAACTAGAGAGAATAAGGAAAGAAAAAGAAATGGATGAAGAGAGGAGAAGAATTCAGGAGATGGAGAGACAGAAAGAGGAGGAAAGACTAAGACAGGAACGAGAAAAAGAAGAGCGATTAAAGAAAGAGAGAGAAATGGAAGAAGAGAGTCGAAGAGTTCAGGAGATGGAGAGACAGAAAGAAGAAGAAAGACTGAGAAAAGAACAAGAAATGGAGAGAATAAGGAAAGAAAAAGAAATGGAAGAAGAAAGACTGAAGGAGGAGGAAAAATTGAGACAGGAACGAGAAAAAGAAGAGCGGTTAAAGAAAGAGAGAGAAATTGAAGAAGAGAAAAGAAGAATTCAGGAGATGGAGAGACAGAAAGAGGAAGAAAGACTGAGAAAAGAGCAAGAAATAGAGAGAATACGGAAAGAAAAAGAAATGGAAGAAGAAAGACGAAGAATTCAGGAAATGGAGAGACAGAAAGAAGAAGAAAAACTTAGACAGGAACGTGAAAAAGAAGAGCGATTAAAGAAAGAGAGAGAAATGGAAGAAGAGAAAAGAAGAATTCAGGAAATGGAGAGACAGAAAGAAGAAGAAAAACTTAGACAGGAAAGAGAAAAAGAAGAGCGATTAAAGAAAGAGAGAGAAATGGAAGAAGAGAAAAGAAGAATTCAGGAAATGGAGAGACAGAAAGAAGAAGAAAAACTTAGACAGGAACGAGAAAAAGAAGAGCGGTTAAAGAAAGAGAGAGAAATTGAAGAAGAGAAAAGAAGAATTCAGGAGATGGAGAGACAGAAAGAGGAAGAAAGACTGAGAAAAGAGCGAGAAATAGAGAGAATACAGAAAGAAAAAGAAATGGAAGAAGAAAGACAAAGAATTCAGGAAATGGAGAGACAGAAAGAAGAAGAAAAACTTAGACAGGAACGAGAAAAAGAAGAGCGATTAAAGAAAGAGAGAGAAATGGAAGAAGAGAGAAGAAGAATTCAGGAGTTAGAGAGACAGAAAGAAGAAGAAAGACTGAGAAAAGAGCAAGAAATGGAGAGAATAAAGAAAGAAATAGAAGAACAGAGACTGAAGGAGGAGGAAAGATTGAAACAGGAACGAGAAAAAGAAGAGCGGTTAAAGAAAGAGAGAGAAATGGAAGAAGAGAGACGAAGAATTCAGGAGATGGAAAGACAGAAAGAGGAAGAAAGAATGAGAAAAGAGCGAGAAATGGAGAGAATAAGGAAAGAGAGAGAAACTGAAGAACAGAGACAGAGAGAAGAAGAAGAAGAAAGACTGAGACAGGAAGGAGAAAGACTGAAGAAAGAGATGGAGATGGAGGCGTGTAAATCAGTAGAGAGACTGCAGGAGGAAGTTCCTACAAGTTATGATTTAATATCATTTAACGCGGAGGAACCGGCAGCGTCTCCGACTCTCGTCTCCGCCGCCTCACCTCAACTCATCGAAGTGCTTTACGATGACTTTTCAGTGAAACCACGAAGATGGGGAACCGGGGCGAGACGTTCCTCATCACCGTCTCCATCCAGAGAACCTCTCGCTGCTCCTGACCACAGTCTACAGCCAGAATCAAAGTCCAATGATCCTGGATCCCAAGAACCACACGGAGATCAGGTAAATGTGGATGACCTGATCGGGCTTGAACCTGAAGCTTCCAGTCCTCAGAACTCCTATAAACACACAGAGAGCAGAGAGCAGACGTCTTTATCTGAGGAGGAAACTGAGTCCAAACCAGAGGATCTGCTGGTGCCTGAAACACATTCTGACGAGGTGAGACCAATAGCGGTTCCTTATATATGTTTTACTCTAAAGGATTTTACATTACATTGATTTGACCTCAGGTAAAAGGGTGAAAAGGTAAAACAGAAGAGGTCTAAACTCCCTTAACCATAATCACTGTAATGCATGACTTACTGCTTTTATCAAATGGTGCCAAGATCAATATTATAAAATACTCCAATTTTCATGTGTCCAATGCATAAAATTAAAAAAAAACTTGTCAAGAGTATTTATGGTCCAGTAAGGCACATCATAATATATTAAAAATATAAAAATGATATAATAGAAAATATTTAAAAATAAAAATTATAATAGAAAATAATGTAATATAAAATATAAAAGTAAACAAACATTTACTAACAGCTTGCGCCAGTGCAAACACTCTTTTGGTGTTAAAAACTACTGTCAGGATGAAACGCAATGAAAATGTATTGCTGAATGTATTGAGTTATTTTTGTGGCTGACCTTATTGCATATGCATTTGTAGGAGTTTCCCTTTCAGATGCAAAATTTATAGGAGGAGAGTATTTAAAGTCCCCCTGTAGTCAATAATTTTTATCCCTTAAAACTCATCTTTGATCACCAAAATGACATATTTAAAAAAAAAGTGGAAAAACATTTCATGCCTTAAAATAGCTTGAATGTAACCCTACACCCTTACCTCATTTAATATACGTGGATCTATGAATATGCTAATTAGCCCCGCCTATACTCACTCACACGAGTTCAAGAGATCCACTCAGTCAACTTACTGAGGTAAATGCTGCACAATGGTATCGCGCTTTACAACGTCGGACACATGACGGTAATTAATATGATTAGTCTTTTGCTTGACTACTTTATCAAACAGCTGTTAGCATAATGTGTTGCTAATGTTACACATACCATGTTCCCGTTCACGAGTCAAGACAGCTGCCTTCTAGCAATCAGTATCCTTAGAAACACTTTGAACACATTAATGTCAGTGGAGAGAGACATATAGTTAATCGTAACACCTTAAAGGGATAGTTCACCCAAAAATGAAAATTTGATGTTTATCTGCTTACCCCCAGTGCATCCAAGATGTAGGTGACATTTTTTCTTCAGTCGATCACAAATGATGATTTTTAACTGCAACCGCTGCCCTCTGTCATTCAAATCATTGCAGTAGATGGGAACTTCATCTATAAGAGTGAATAAACCTTGCTTAGACAAATCCAACTGAAACCCTGCGGCTCGTGACGACACATTAATGTCCTAAGACACAAAACGATCGGTTTGTGAGAGAAACCGAACAGTATTTATATAATTTTTACCTCTAATACACCACTATGTCCAACTTCGTTCAGCTTCCTGTTAGTGAGGTCAAAAAACGAGTTCTGAAGACGGAAGTGATGTCTCGCCCATATACTTCAATGAGCGCGAGACATCACTTCCGTTGTCAGAGCGCGATCAGACCTCACTAGCCGGAAGTTGAACGAAGTTGGACATAGTTGTGTATTAGAGGTAAAAAATTATATAAATACTGTTCGGTTTCTCTCACAAACCGATCGTTTCGTGTCTTAGGACATTAATGTGTCGTCACGAGCCGCAGGGTTTCATTTGGATTTGTCTAAGCAAGGTTTTTTCACTCTTATAGATGAAGCTCCCATCTACTGCAATGATTTGAATGACAGAGGGCAGCGGTTGCAGTTAAAAATCATCATTTGTGATCGACTGAAGAAAAAATGTCACCTACATCTTGGATGCACTGGGGGTAAGCAGATAAACATCAAATTTTCATTTTTGGGTGAACTATCCCTTTAACATACATCATACACCCGTTATACTGCTAAATCTAGCCGATTTTTATATCAACAGAAAAATATACCAGGATATATTCTCTTGAGACTCTCCTGCTTCAGAGCGCTCATAGTTAATGATATGCTAAAGCCCGCTGATACGTTGATGTGATTGGTTACAAGGTAGTTTGGTTACCAGTGATTTCAAAGCATCTTTACATCACTGCCGTTTTAAAGAGAAAATTGACTTATGAATTTGCACATGGTTTGTCTTAAATCATATTAAAAACACCACATAGACATATAAACAACATTAAAAACTTGATTTTCACCACAGGGGGTCTTTAAATGAATCATGCAGGGTGATTTACTAAGGTTTACGCTAGTCAATTTACTGGTATTTGCGGCATTATTTACCACCCCAAAAACCAGACGCTAGTTTGCGCTGCTCTTGATTGCGTTGGTCATTATGGAAATGATCCGGCTGCATCTGCGTTCTTTTATTTGCGTGTCCTCAGTAGATCACAAGCAGAAGTTTTTTACTCACATCTGTGATTTTTTTGGAACTGCGCTCTCACGCTTATTTGCCCTGTTTAGTAAATCTGGCCTATAATCTGCACTGGGTTTACAGGCAGGATAATAGAAAGCTTTCTCTGTTGCTGTTCCTCTTGTGGGGTTGACCAGCTTCTTCAGGGCAGGGCCTTTGTTTCCATTGATTGTCATGTTGGAATTTCCCAATGGTGTCTTATGACGGCATAGGGTGATGTCACCGCAGTCGATGGTTTTGTGTTGGGTGTGTGTGTGTGTGTGTGTGTGTGTGTGGGTATAGATGTGTTTATTCTTACATGACGTTCGTCTTTTAGTCAGGCTTATGGAATTTTCAAACAACACCTATCCACTGTCAAACTGTACAGTAACATTTTGCATCAGATTATACAGACATTGGCTTTGATTATATGTACAGTACACCAATATGTTATGAGTGATTATTGCAATTAATCCATATTTTATTATTATTTGGATGTCTATATGACATATGGAACCCCTTCAATTATGTTTACATGTCATTATTCAAATTATTCACTAAGAAATATAGTTGTTTTACAGTTATTTTGTTCAATTCAAATGCAGTAGTCCTGTTTGTTGCTGTTGTTTTAATGTATCTGCTTCAAATGCAAAATATTCCCTGGTGATTAAATTGTATACTTGCCTCACTGTACAGTGCAATCAAATCAAATCGCAGTACTCCACATGTTTAACTGTGATTATGGTTACTCTAATTATGATCAGAATTACATCATTCACAATATTCTGTTTACATGTGCACCAATCTAATCACAGCAACATAATCACTTCCTTAAAGTAATGTTGCCATTACTTTCACCTGGAGATACACTGGATTTGAGCTATAATTTGAGTTTAGTAAGCAACACTAATTATGGTTTAGGGAGTTGAACTTGCATTTAATTATTGTGAAATGTTTGGTTACAGGCAGGGGATTTTTTCTTCTCCGATCTCCATGTAAATGATTTGCATCATTTACATGACGTTTATTCCTTTCATATGCAAAACATGTCAAAAATAATCCTGAAGTTTAATCTTCAAAATGTTTGAAACAAATAGCACATTTGCAGTGATGCAGAATGATTTAAATATTTTATTTTGTCACTTTGAATCTACTATGGGTCCTTTTTCAACTAAAAACTGTAAACTTTTTATGTGTTTTGGCCGTTCATTTACATGACAACAGTGTTTTGGGGGCCTGAAAATGTTAACTTTTTAAAACAGGTTTCAAAGTGCAAGTTTGTAGTGTAAAAAACGTGAATTTGTGAAAATGGTAACGTCATGTGTGGTGCCCGGTGTTTCTTTACCGAATGACATCGCCAACTACTACTGGTCTGGCAGCAGAATACAGCGTTTTTAGTCATTTTCACGGAAAAAACTTTCCCGTTTTAGTACATCATTGTCATGTAAATGTATCCTAAGACTTGCTCGGGTCTTACTGAGTGTTCATGCAATGGTTTACACCAGGAAAAGGAGAGAAAATGTGTGCATGTATGGAAATTTTGACTTACCTCCATCTCCTCCTTTGGTGTATTTACTCTTGTTAACTGTTTAATAAATCTGTTCTTTTAAAAATAAGAATGTTCAGTTTCTAGGGTGTTCTGGCTAATTAAGCATTCTGAATATTATTAAGTTCTTCAAGGGTTGATAGGATTTTATTTGACTGTTTTATCATCTGCCAGGTGAAAATTGTTCTATCAGTTCCTTAGTTAAGTAATATTAAAACATAGGAGGATGTTTTCCTGCTTCCTGGTCTTGATTGCTTTAAAAAAAAAATCGGGGTGGTATGCTTTAACTTTCCATCTCCTAAGCTGTTGTGAAAGGATTTAATCAAATGCCATTCTAAAGAAGTCATTCAGCTGTTCAGCAGTAAATGGTTATGAAGTATGATTCTCAGTAATGTCAAGTGAATCTGTTTCTGGAGAAGTTTTTATTTGCCTGAGGAAATGTCTATATTTCACTTCTGTTGAACGGTGTTCAGATTACCTAGAGTCAGGATGTGTTGTAGTTACCTGTGCTGTACTACTGAACTCTTCTATTCTATCCTTTAGTATGCTTCAGTGTCGTGTGACTGGTGAGTGTTGTTTTTGTTGTAGATTACTAGGATTCGGGTACTTTTCTTAATTAGCATAGCAAAGCATGAAACACTACTAAGTCTCCAACTTAACATCAATCTCGCAAAAACATTAAAAATCCTTATATAACATTTAATTTTAGAATTTATTCTCCCTTTCGAGTGCCATGGCAAAGCATGCTGGGAAATAGCCCAGTTTTAGGTAAATTTAAGTTTGTCTAAATTAAAAGAAACAAGTTCATAAAACTCAAAACAGTGAAACAATTTAGATTATTTAGAATCTTTCAGTTCTGTGAACTCAGAATTTGTCAGTTCTGTGAACTCAAAAGAAAAAAAAATTCAAAATACTCATAAAATTTGATTGAACTAATTTGTTTAATTTGAGTTTGTCCTACTCAAACTAATTAATTATTTTGAGTGTAAGGGTTTATAGCTTAAATGTTGAAGTTGTCATGAAATCAAAACTGACACTATTTTAGCTGTCCTGAGTATTTAGTGTATTCCTATGTGATTGGTGATTTTAGTTCATCAGGGCGTGAAAAAATATAGAGCTGAATATCATCAGCGTAACAGTGAAAACTAACGCCATGCTTCATAATGATAACTCCCAACCATGGATAGCATGTATTACTCTAAAAATGCTGGGTTTAAAACAACCCAAGTTGGGCTGAAAATTGAAAAACTCAGCGATTGGGTTGTTTTAACCCAGCGCTCAAATGTATTAATAATTTTACTGAATAATAATGAAACAATAAACATTTATTAATTGCTTATTAATAAATATTCACCTTTTGATTATTATTGTTGCCTCTAGTAATTAATTATGTGTCTGATTTTTAATTTCCAACCTATTTTGGGTAAATGTGGTAATGTGTTATGTGTATGCCAGGTTAAAGAGATGTGTTTTTAGTCTAGATTTAAACTGACAGACTGTGTCGGCTTCCCGAAGAGTGTTCCAGAGTTTAGCTGCTAAATAGGAAAAGGATCTACCGTCTGTGGTTGATTTTGATATTCTAGGTATTATCAACTGGCCAGAATTTTGAGATTGCAAAAGACATGAAGAACTATAATGCTTTAAGAGCTCGCTCAAGTAGTGGGGAGATAAACCATTTAGTGCTTTATAAGAAATTAGAAAGATTTTAAAATGTATGCAATATTTAATCAGGAACCAATGCAGTGTTGACAGAACCGGGCTAATATTATTCTTCCTGGTTCTAGTAAGAACTCTAGCTGCTGCGTTTTGGACCAGCTGGAGTTTGTTTATTAAGCGTGCAGGGCAACCACCCAGTAGAGCATTACAATAATCATTACAATAAGCATTACAAGTCCTTGAGGTCATGAATGCATGAACTGCTCGGCATTTGTCAGTGAGAGCATATGTCGTAGTTTATATATATTTTTAAGATTGAAAAATGCGGTTTTACAGATGCTAGAAATGTGGCTTTCAAATGAAGGATTGGTATCAAAGAGCACAACCAGGGTTCTAGCTGACGACAAAGACTTGACAGAACATCCATCAAGTGTTAGACAGTAATTTAGTTTATTATGTGCAGATGTTTTTTTTTTTTTTTTTTCTTTACAGAATTTAGTAGTAGGAAATTTTTAATCATCCAGTTTTTTAAATCAACTATGCATTCCGTTAATTTTGTGTATTGCATGTTTCATCAGGGCGTGAAAAAATATAGAGCTGAATATCATCAGCGTAACACTGAAAACTAACGCCATGCTTCATAATGATAACTCCCAACCATGGATAGCATGTATTACTCTAAAAATGCTGGGTTAAAAACAACCCAAGTTGGGTTGAAAATTGAAAAACCCAGCGATTGGGTTGTTTTAACCCAGCGCTCAAATGTATGAAGAAGTTTACTGAATAATAATGAAACAATAAACATTCATTAATTGCTTATTAATAAATATTCACCTTTTGATTATTATTGTTGCCTCTAGTAATTATGTGTCTGATTTTTAATTTCCAACCTATTTTGGGTTTATTTTAAGCCAGCCATATAGTCATTTTTAAACAATAGTTGAGTTAAATAAAACTGCCCAGCACATTGGGCAAACATTTAACTCAACCGCTGGGTTTGTTAATTTTAAACCCAACTTAGGTTGTTTTTAACCCAGCATTTTTAGTGTGTACAGCACACACAAGCAATGGGTTATATTAGACAAACACAGCCTGTTAGTCATGACAAATAGTCAAACGAGTGAAGTACAAAGCACCTGATTCAGCCGTAGTTTGCATAAGGATTCTGTGGTTTAGTATTTCTCTTCCAAAGTTCACAGATACAGAAAGGTTCCCATAAAACTCTTTCCTGTATTCTCTTTCTGTCCTTCTATATTTTATTATTTATAAATACAGTAACACGTGATTTTCCTCGATCAGCTTTCCCCCTTTCCCTTCCCCCTTTCTCTCTGTTTCTCAGAGCTGGGATGTTGTCATTCATTTGAGGGCTGTGCCTGTTTCCGGTACCTGTTCATACCTGCAGCGGAACAAGCATAAGAGGTGGACTTGCCGGAGTACTGCTATGTTTTTCCATTGGGATCTGGGAGAAGTGCACAAGAACAAGTGCTCACTGGAGTTCAATATTGGATGTCTGAAGACTTTTTCCCCTCATTTGTGTTTCTACTGCATCCAAACAGGAAGATTTCACAGGAGATCAACCGCAGAATGGACTAATACGTGTGCTTTGTGGAGGAACGTTCTGGAAGGGCGTTAAGGATTGATAGACAACCCGAAGCGCTTTCTGTGATCGGCATAAACTCAGTTTGGTTTACAGGTCAAGATGCCTAAAGAGATGCCAGTGTGTTTTGGCTATAACGCCCCCTAGACCTCATATCTGGGATTTATTCCCACTGATAGAGTCGCGTTCCACCAGATACCACAGACTTTCCTAACATACTTTGTCATTTGGGGTAAAACAAGATGCAGTTCCTGGGTAATAAACTCTCCGAGGTGCAGACACAAGTGTCGGGTTGGATGGGCAACATGCGTCGCTCGTTGCAAGAGGCGGTGGAGTTGATGTCAGGCACTCTGGAGCATGAGGGAGTAATAGAAGTAGAGGAGGATGAAGAACAAGTGGGAAGGTTTGAGAGGGCCATCTCACCGCTGAGAAGTTTTGCTTCTCGTGGTCGACAGTCCCTTCGGAATCTGTCTCAGCAAAGCCGGCAGCGTTTTTCCCTGCGCAAACGCACTACGACTTCAAACTCGAATAATGTAAGAGTGTGTGTACTCTGCTCTTGCTCTTTCTCCTTCTTGCTTTATGAGCCAATGTATTTTTAAGGTATTGTGACAGTCCAACACATTCATGATTTTTTTTTTTTTTACTGCATGCTCAAGGTTATTTGCAAAGTCACTGTTGCAATTTTCTTTGTGAAAGTTTTGATCTTGAGGCCAAAATTATTATTTTTTTATTATTATAATTATTAATATTAATTATTGTTGCAATTTAAATGAATTTAATTATTGTTATTAAATTAAATTATTATTATCATGAAAATCTAACTTTTTCCGTGTTTAAATGCTACAATCGGGTTCCTACGGAAGAGGATTAGGGCCAAGCAATAATAAAAAAATAAAACCATCTCGAGATTAAAGTTGTTAAATTTCGAGAAAAAAGTCGAAATAAAATGTTGAGAATAAACTCATTAAATTAAGAGAAAAAACTTGTTAAATTTCAAGAAAAAAGTCGAGATAAAATGTTAAGAATTAACTCATTAAATTACGAGAAAAAAATTGTTACATTTCGAGAAAAAAGTCAAGATAAAATGTTAGGAATAGAGTCAATAAATTACGAGAAAAAGTTGTTAAATTACGAGAACAAATCCGTTAAATTATGAGAAAAAATGTCGTTAAATTTAGAGAAAAAAGTCGAGATAAAATGTTGAGAACAAATTTGTTAAATTATGAGAAAAATGTCGTTAAATTTCGAGAAAAAAGTCGAAATAAAATGTTGAGAATAAACTCATTAAATTACGAGAAAAAACGTGTTAAATTTCGAGAAAAAAGTTGAGATAAAATGTTGAGAATAGAGTCATTAAATTACGAGAAAAAAGTTGTTAAATTACGAGAACAAATTCATTGATTATGAGAAAAATGTTGTTAAATTTCAAGAAAAAAGTCAAGATAAAATTTTGAGAATAAACTCATTAAATTACCAGAAAAAAGTTGTTAAATTATGAGAACAAATTTGTAATTTAACAAATTTGTTCTCGTAATTTAATGAATTTTTTTCTCATAATTTAATGACTTTATTCTCAACATTTTATCTTGAATTTGTTCTCGTAATTTAACGACTTTTTTCTCGTAATTTAACGAGTTTATTCTCAACATTTTATCTTGACTTTTTTCTCGAAATTTAACGTTTTTTTTCTCAAAATTTAACAACTTAATCTTGAAATGGTTTTATTTTTTTTTTATTATTGCTTGGCCCTAATCCTCTTCCGTAGGTTCCTGGTGCATCTACCAACCCAGAAAATGTGAAAAAGGACAACCCAGTAACTTTGTTTTGGTAAGCCTTTCTTTGCAAGCACGTGAAAAAATGAGTCGTTTAGATTTCGCTCCCCTTGTGAAGTAGGAAGGTGTAGGTGCCAGATATGGTTTGATGTCTTTTATTTTGAAATTGTCACTTCCAGTTTGTTACATCACTTTGTATAGGTGCATATTACCTGTTAGTTTGCATGTGGATAGCATAGAGGAAGGGGGTGAGTAGCTGGGACGCTCACTTTCTGTTGATCTAATTATAGCGGCAGCCAGTATCCGCTAAGAGAATAAGTAGTGGGAATACATGCATGACATGTTTCATTTCACTCTTAGCCGGGACTGTCTGTCATTATAAAGGGGATTTTATTATAATATTACCGCCCCTTAATCATTTCCACCCACGGCACTGCCACTTTGTTTTCACAAGCAAAAACGGTGTGCCAATTCTAACGCCATGGCAAAAGTTGAAGTAAAGCATGCTAACTGTTCTGTCTTGACTGCATAGATGAGCACAGAACACTATTTAGAGTCTCGTTAGCTTGGATAGCCTGCAAGTTGACCCTGGCGAGCTCAATGCTAAAAAAGGAGCATTTCTGTCCCAACGATATTTTGGAAAAAATATTAGACCATTCACAGCATTTGATAGCAATCATAAACTTTAGCCTGGTGTGTATGGCACTGATTGGCAAACAGGTACGCTATGTATAGTGGGCTCCATATGGATTTTGTGCAAAATATTAACATGAGGGCACATGCTAACTACATAAATTTATCCAGTAATCATTCAGAAACATCCAGTTTCATTCTAAAAGTTGTAACTTCTTCCTGAGTCTCTCCATCAGTGTCGACTCCGGTTTGAACAATGTAAGGTTGAACACCGTTACTGACAATCCTCATTTTGGCTGCGTGAGATTCTCCAGCTTTGTTGTTGTTGAGCTGTTGAAGCTCCGCCCTCTTCTGGAAAGGGGGGCAGGAGCAGCAGCTCATTTGCATTTAAAGGGACACACACAAAAACGGCGTGTTTTTTCTCACACCAAAATAGGAGCAAATTTGACAAGCTATAATAAATGATCTGTGGGGGATTTTGAGCTGAAACTTCACAGACACATTCTGGAGACACCAGAGACTTATATTACATCTGAAAAACGGCATAATAGGTCCCCTTAAATTATTACAATCTGATTACGATTCCTGTCAGTGCACAAGCATGAGTCAGTGTGTTCACATCAAATACTCTTAAACAGGATGTGAGGCGTTTTGAAATATTTTTGCTCGGAATCTCGAGCTGTCTAGGCTTGTTTTTATTCACTTGTTAATTTGCTCATCCTTTCATGCTGAATCTTCTGTTCTTCTACATGCACCTTAATTTGGCACCCATCCCACAAACGTGCTCATGTGTATATATAGAGGTTTTAGATGACATACACTACCATTCAGAAGTTTGGGGTTGATAAGATTTTAAATGCTTTTGAAAGAAGACTCTTTTGCTCACCAAGACTGTGTTTATTTGATCATAAATACAGTCATTTTTGTGAAATATTTGCAAAATTTGTAAAGTACATGTTTTCTGTTTGATTATATTTTAAAATGTAATGTATTCCTGTGATCATTACTCCAGTCTTCAGTGTCACATGATCCTTACGAAATCATTCTAATATGCTGATTTGCTGTTCAGGAAACATTTCTTACTATTATCAACATTGAAAACAGTTGTGCTGCTTCAAATTTGTGTGGAAACTGAATATAAAGTACAAAAGAAGACCAGCATTTATTTGAAATAGAAATCTTTTGTCACATTATAAATGTCTTTTTGATCAATGTAATGCTTCTTTGCTAAATAAAAGTATTCATTTATTTAAAAAAAAAAAAAATCAAACTGACCCCAAACTTTTGAACGGTGTTGTAAGGTCTCTATATGTTGGCGGATAGCTTTATATCTTTTAATGTTTGTGTTATTTCAGGAAAGAGGTTTTGACGGTGTGTTTTAGGTCACTAGTTGCTGCATGACTCATGGATTGTTACTAAAATATCACTGGATAACTACAATTATGCTCCTAGAACTGTAGACCAGAAATGTAGTCCTCTCCCTAGTGAGTAAATACACAAATTAAAGCTGCACATTGACCTTGTTTACATGCACATCTTTTTCTGATGCACTTGCAAATTCAAAGCCATATACAGTATGCAGCATTTATTCTGCACAGTATTGTAGTCAACTAAATTAATCTATTTCTTGAACTTTTTTTCCTGTTCATTCATGTTTGGACATGAGTTTATATAAATGAATATCTCATTGCTTAAAGGGGTCATATAATGTCTCTTTTGCAAGACGTAAAATAAGTCTATGATGTCCCCAAAGTGTGCATGTGAAGTTTTAGCTCAAAATACAGCACAGATCATTTTTATAGCATGTTAAATTTGTCACTTTTTGAGGGTGAGCAAAAATGCTCAGTTTTTGTGTGTCAATTCAAATGCAAATGAGCTGCTCTTAGAAGAGGGCGGAGTTTCAAGAGCTCATGTTAGAAGCTCCAATAGAACAGGAATAGTTTAGTTTAATTACGGTTTTAACTTATGTTGTCTCTGTAACTCATTTTAGACTTCTAATTTGTGACCGGTGTTTTGTGTTGCTCTATCCTCTATGCTTCTTCCACTGGAACTCACATACGCAAGCCAGTGATTCTAGTTTATGACGTAATAAATATGGATATTTATAACGCATCACTTCACTTCAGAACCCCCTGGAGCCATATGGATTACTTTTATGATGGATGGATGCACTTTTTTTACTTCAAAATACAACACCTAATTCACTCCCATTATAAAGCTTGGAAAAGCCAGAATATTTTTTAATATAACTCCGATTGGGTTTGACTGAAAGAAGACATACACCTAAGATGGCTTGAGGGCGAGTAAACCATGGGATAATTTTAATTTTTGGGTGAACTATCCCTTTAAAATCATTACAAAGAGTATCATCTTTAAGAGCATCCATCTCTGGTCAGTATAGAAGAGAACTGAATCAGATCTCTATATTCTGATCAGAGATATAGTCCAGAAGTCATTTATACCGTATATGTACTGGATTGTCTCGTGATGGACATTTGCTCAATGTCACACAGAATCTGTTTACAAGGAAATGTTTTGTTTCCTAGTAACGATTGTTTTACGCTGACATGTTTTGAGTTGCAGTGACATGAAATTCAAAGTATCTGTTCAGTGTTTGTTGTGTTCGTAAAGGACAGTTTCGTCCCTGTGACCATGTCAGCTCATTAAAACATGTTTGAATTGTCGTTGGTACTTTTATGTTTACAACTGTTTGTGTGTGTGTGTGTGTGTGTGTGTGTGTGTTAGCTGACTGTGAGTTTTGCATTGTAATAATCACTTTTGCATGATGCACAATGATAGGTTAACTATTTGTCATTCCTGCCAATAGATTGTGAATTGAAAAATTATTGTTGGGCCACCCCTTCATTATATATATTTTTATTTTTATTTTATTTACAAATTACCATTATGTAATTAAAATGACATTTTCTGTTCTTTTACTTCCCGCAATATGTTTTCAATATATGTAAATTCTAGCCAGTTGCTAAAATGACATCTATCATAACATTGAGAGCTACAATTGTTTTGTTGTACAGAGTTTCATTTCAGTGGCTTGTTTCCAGGAATGTGTCATGCCATAAATGTTCAGGAATTATGAAATGACAGCAAATTACATTTTTGGCTTCTTATCTGTACCTCTAATGCAGGAATTCAGAGTTCTTTGTCAGCTGAACTGCTTTGATCTAGAGATTTTAAGATAATATTTCAATAATTTAACAACACAATCAAAGGTTTGTGGTTCTCTGATGTCTTCTAATGATCACATAACATGCACATTTTATTTTAGTAAGTAATTTTAGTGTGTGTTTTGTTTAAACTTTTATTTTGGTCACTGATATTCTTCTTTTATAGGATGTTTGATTGACCTGGAATTGCTCAGGTAGCTTTGGTTGATCATTCCTAAAATGTGATTTAACTATGTGTTGTGTTGCAATTTAAAAATACTGCACCAGTCAGCTGACCATTTTACTTGCCAAATGGAATCTTTACTCATTTGGTGCTTCGTTTGTTCATTTTGTCTTATCAGCCAGCTAAAGATAATACACATGTCCTCAAAGTACCGTATCTTTACAAGTCCTTCATATAAATGAACTCTCGTTTGAGATAGGATTATTATCGTTAACTAAAACTTTTTTTTTTTTTTTAAAGTTGGTTAATAGAAATACAGCTTAAATAAAGCAAAATAAAAATATTAGTTGAAAGCTTAAACTAAAATTTGCAAGTTTAAGCACTAAAATTATTAATTGGGAATCAATAAAAACTAAAACTGAAATAAAAATAGATTAAACCTAAAGAATATTTTTTTAAACCAAAACTAAAAAAGATACATAACATTACATTAATAAAAAAATAAAATAAAGTTCAAATGAAAACTGAAAATATAAAAATAAAAGCTAATTCAGAATATTATTGAAAACTATAATAGTATATAAATAAAACTAAGTCTGGTTTGAGAAGGCCAGCTCCGGTTTCGGCATGCTGTTCATCAGTTGGTTGATCTGGTTAAGCTAGTTAAGAAAGCCTGGTGGGTACACCGGCATCCACAACTAAACATGTGATGTGACAACAAGCTGGTCTTTTGCAGAACTTTACTGTAATCTGAGTATTGAAGTACTTCTGTCTTTGTTTTCTCTCAGGGTCAGTTGAAGGACTGCGAACCCGAGGAAGATGTAGTTTCAGAACTGGACCCAGAGAATCTGATCGATGAAACCGACGAACAAACTGAAAACAACGACGCAGTTGATGAGTAAGACATTTCCATAACATGACTCATCTCATCACCTTCACCATCACCACGTACCAAACTAAAAGTAGCAATGCTACTTACATTTTCAGAGTCTCGGCTGTTTTCAAAACAATGTTGCTTTTCCGGTAACAAGCTATTTTCATTTCCACTGGTGTCGGGTGACAAAATTTCTGTGTTTTTTACATAAGGTGTACAAAGTCTTACGGTCGAACAAGTTATTAAGGTAAAAATAATCAAAGTCTCCTGAAATGCCCTCAACTAACATTTCTGCAAATAGTTTAGTTTAGATGATTGATTCATTTCAATATAGTTCAAAAATGGATTCACTGAGTAATCATTTAATAGTAATTCATCATATTTTGTTAAATGCTGCTGTTTATCTACATGCTTACATTAAAATGACATAAATTAGCCTTTTATAGTTATAGCGTAAATGTACAATGTACAATGTTCAAGTTTGACGTGGTCACCTTAATGGGGGTCCACAAAGTAATTACATAACTTTAAAGTTATAATATAGTTAGTTGTTAGGGTTTTTAGGAGCTTGTAATGTAGCTTGACTGAGTTTAGTCACCAACACTGCATTAAAGTTACCTTCAGACTAACCATTTCACTACTGTTCAAAAGTTTGGGTGTTTTAAATTAGAAATTAAGAAATTAAAAAAAAGAAAGTAATACTTTTATTTAGCAAGGAAGCATTAAATTGATCAAAAGTTACAGTAAAGACATTTAAAATGTTACAAGATTTCTATTTCAAATAAATGCTGTTCTTTTTAACTTTTTACTAGTCATCAAATAATCCTGAAAACGGTTTCCTCAGAAAGATGAGGAAAAACTGTTTTCAACATTGATAATAATCTTGAGCATCAAATAATCATATTAGAATGATTTCTGAAGGATCATGTGACACTGAAGACTGGAGGAATGATGCTGAAAATTCAGCTTTGATCATAGGAATTAATGACATTTTACAATATATTCACATAGAAAACAGTTCTTTTAAATTGCAATAATATTTCACAATATTATTGTATTAGTTTTATCGCAGTTGTAATCAAATAAAATGCAGCATTGTGAGCAAAAGAGACTATTACAATAACATTTAACACAGTAACTTTTGAATGGTAGTGTATATTTACTCAACATTCATGTAACTGGTTGCTCATTTAATGGATGTAAGTTTTGCTCAGACTGTCCCCTAGTGGTCATGAAGTGCATCAAAGTTTAGTTCTCTCACTGTAGAGTTCTGTGTGGATTGTTTTCATATGTTTTTATCTGTTCAGTGCTGGCACAGAGAGCAGAATCAGTCAAGCCCTTCAGAGGCTGACTCGGGTTAGACAGCAAAACACATCTACTGATTCAGAAAGGCCAGACGTCCCGGCTGAGGAGGAGCCCGAACCCCTGCCTGTTCTTGAGGTGCATTTGAATTTTACATTACCTAACAGTTAAAAGGGTTAGTTCACCCAAAAATTAAAATAATCTCAATTACTTACCCTCATGCCGTTCCACACCAGTAACACCTTCATTAATCTTCGGAACACAAATGAAGATATTTTATTTGAAATCCGATGGCTCCGTGAGGCCTTTATAGGGAGTAATGACATTTCCTCTCTCAAGATCCATAAAGGTACTAAAAACATATTTAAATCAGTTCATGTGAGTACAGTGGTTTAATATTAATATTATAAAGCGATGAGAATATTTTTGGTGCGCCAAAAAAACAAAATAACGACTTATTTAGTGATGGCCGATTTCAAAACACTGCTTCAGGAAGATTCGGAGCACAAATGAATCAGTGTATCGAATCTTCTGTTCGGAGCGCCAAAGTCACGTGATTTCAGCCGTTGGCAGTTTGACACGCGATTTGAATCAAGATTCGACACACTGATTCATTTGTACTCCGATGCTTTCTGAAGCAGTGTTTTGAAATCGGCCATCACTAAATAAGTCGTTATTTTGTTTTCTTTGACGCACCAAAAATATTCTCGTCGCTTTATAATATTAATATTGAACCACTGTACTTACATGAACTAATTTAAATATGTTTTTAGTACATTAATGGATCTTGAGAGAGGAAATGTCATTGCTCCCTATGGAGACCTACTGAGCCATCGGATATCAACTAAAATATCTTAATTTGTGTTCCGAAGATTAACGAAGGTCTTACAGGTGTGGAACGACATGAGGGTGAGTTATAAATGACAGAATCTTCATTTTTGGGTGAACGAACCCTTTAATACAGTGCCTACATAGAAAATCATCATACCCCTTTGAAATAGTTACTTTATTTGTCGTACAGCTTGAAATCAAATTTTAAAAAAAAATATTTACACATTGTGCCTTACAACAACAAAAAAGAAAAGAAAAACAGTTCTGAAAATGTATTTTTTTTTAAAAACTGAAAAACTAGAATAACAGGGTTGAAAAAGTCATCAGTTCCCTGATTTAATATGTCTGCTTTGCACACCTAGATTGGAGGATTTTGAGGCCCAAACAAATGCATTCATCCATCATAAAAGTAATCCATACAGCTACAGGGGTTGATAAAGGCCTTCTGAAGCAAAGCAAATTACTAGCTTCTGGCAGACGGCCGAGTAACGGTGGAAGAGTAACCCCTGACCCGACGTATGATGTAACGACGAATGTAGAAACACATAGGATAGAGCAAAACAAAACACCGGTCCCAAATTAGAAGATTTTTTTAAAGAGACATGATATTTTTCAATACATCTCCGATTGTGTTAATCTGAAATATGATATTCATATACACCTAGGATGGCTTGAGGGTGAGTAGATCATGGGATCATTTTTGGGTGAACTATCCCTTTAAGTCGGGGCTCTGACTTGGCCACTCAAGGACATTCACCTTCCTATCCTTAAACCATTGCGTTGTTCTTCTGGCGGTATGTTTAGTATCATTGTTGTTTTGGAAGGTGAATGACCTGCCCATCTTCAGCTGTCTAGCAGAGAGACGCAGGTTTTCCTCAAGAATATGTATGTACTTGAGCGTCCATTTTCCTTTTAATCCTGACCAATCGCCCAGTCCCCATTGAAGAGAATCACCACCACATCATAATGCTGCCACCACCAAGCTTCACAGTAGGTATGGTGTGTTTTGGGTGGTGTGCCGTGTTTGCTTTTCATCAGACATAGCGCTTGGAGTTCAGTCCGAAAAGGTCAATGTTGGTCTTATCAGACCATAGCACCTTTTGCCAGATGGTGTGTTTTTGCATAGCGCAAACAAGACTGAGTGTGACACTTTTTCAGGAAAGGCTTCTTTCTTGCCTCTCTGCCATACAGGCCAGCTTCCTGTGAAGCTTGTGAGATAGTTGTCACAGCCATAAAGCCTTGTAAGTCCTTCAAAGTTGCCTTTGGCCTCTTGGTAGCTTCTCTGATCAATGTCCTCCTGACTCGGTCATCCATGGATGGACGATCTAGTTGATGTGTTTGTAGTGTGATACGTTTTCCACGTCTTAATGATGCTCTGAATGGTACTCAGAGGGATAGCTAAAGCCTTCGAAATGTTTTTGTGCCCTTCTCCTAACTTGTGCCTTTCTACAACTTCATCCCGGAGGCCTTTTGAAAGCACTTTCTCAACCATGGTGTATGCTTTGCAGTATTGTGCGCTACTAACAGTGAAATCTTCAAAAAAAACAGCTGGTTTTATTCTGAAGTAATCAATGTCAGGTGTTTGATCTGGAAGTTTATAATGGTACTCTAAGGGGCTGGTCACTTTACAAAACCAGGTATTTCACTAATTAATTTTTATTTAATCCTCCAGAATGTTTTAAAATGTTATTTTCACTTTGATGATGAGGGTCAGAATGTGTACATACAGCTTAAAATAAACTTAGACTTCATTTATTTTATTTTCCAGGGTATAATGTGACAAAAGGTAAAGATTTTCACAGGGTGTGATGGCTTTCGTATGTATTGCACTGTATTGTATAGTATTATATTATATGATATATGATATAAAAGTGTTCCTTGTGCACCTGTCTCATTGTGTATTTGTGTATATGTCTGCATGTTAAATGCTGGATCAGTCTGCAGCTCCTCTGCTGGATTCCAGTGTTTTCCGTTCGAAGGTTGATCTGGCAAAGAAGCGAAGCATAAAGCGTTCCAGGCCGACACGTGCCGTCCGACAGAAAGACGCCCTGCCCGCGCTGACCGAGGGAACGAACCCTGACTGGAGGTTCTGCGACTCCACAGGTGGGCTCATTATACCATTCACATGTTTTTAAAGAAGTCTCTTCTGCTCACCAATGCTGCATTTATTTGATCAAGATTACAGTAATATTGTGAAATATTTTTTCACGTTTTCATCATTATTCCAGTCTTCAGAGTCACATGATCCTTCAGAAATCATTCTAATATTCTGATTTGCTGCTCAAGCAATATTTCTTATTATTATCAAAGTTGAAAACAATAGTGCAGCTTCATATTTTTGTGGAAATTGTGATTTTTTTTTTTTTAATCTTTGAATAAAAAGTTCAAAAAAGCAGCATTTATTTGAAATAAAAATCTTTTGTTACATTATAAATGTCTTTACTGTCACTTTTGTTGTGTCCTTGCTAAATAACAGTATCAATTTATTTAAAAAAATCTTACCGACCCCAAACTTGTCAATCTATTATAGATGCAAAAGATCAGTGTTCCAATGGAGGGGACTCAGAATCAGACGAGGAGCCGTCCCGGGACGTCACGTCCCCTCCAGCCCCCAGCCAGCCGAAGAGAGTCCCTATGTTTCCCGGGATGAACCCTTCAGCCCTCATGGTAGAGCATCACATGGATCTTTAACACTTTATGTGCCTGCTGATGAGACCAGAATTGCTGGTATTGTACATGTCAGGTTTTAGATGCTGGGGTCTCCATTAGGATGCTTGTCTTAACCAGCAAGCATTAGGTTTAGGTTTAAGCTTGGTTCACTGGAAAAACCTTACTCTTCAACAAGCTTCTACTAAATCCAGCATGTACATTCTACATGTACAATGGCAAAGGACACATTTACAAATTTACTCTCTTCTGCTCACCAAGGCTGCATTTATTTGATCAAAAATACAGTAAAAACAGTAATATTGTGAAATATTATTACAACTTAAAATAAATGTTTTCTATTGTAATATATTTTAAAATGTAATTAATTCCCATGATTCAAAGCTGAATTTTCTGCATCATTACTCCAGTCTTCAGTGTCACATGATCCTTCAGAAATCATTCTAATATAATGATTTGCTGCTCAAGAAACAATTCTTCATATTATCAATGTTGAAAAACAGTTGTGCTGCTTCATATTTTTGTGAAACCATGATCGTTTTGTTTACACCCATTTTAGTGCAATTTCAGCAGCACCAACTGTTTGAAATGATATCGCTATACTAAAGCAACCTATGTAAAGTCTTTTAGTTGAAAAATGCTATTATTTGAAAATAAAATGACAGATTTTTTTATTATTACTTTCTTTTTAATGTTGCTGGAATATAATATTTTAGTAACACTTTATAATACGGTTATGAAATACTAAAGCATTTAATAATCTTAGTTAATGTCTGTTTAAAATAAAATAAATACATTACTTAATGCACTGTGAACCAGCATGAACAAACATTGAACAATAGTATTAACACATTGCTAAACATATTACTTATTGTTAATACATGTTAGCTAATTCATTAACTAATGTTAACAAATGAGACCTTATTGTAAATTGTTACCAATATTTTTAATATTGGTTTGTGGCTTTGGTAGTAAACCAGCAAGACCAGCACTAACCAGCATGAACCAGCCTAAACTTGCATAAAACATGAATTTCCGTCTCAGTCGTTTCAACAAGGTTTTCTCTCCAAAATGAGTCCAAATTTTGTGAGTCATGCATTTCTTAACGTATTCTTTCTCTTCAGGCACAGCTCAAGCGGAGAAGTGGAGTCGTGGAAGCAGACAGTCCACCAGAAGCACAGACGCCTCCATCTGTTCCCACACGCTCTCCCCGCACTCCTACCATGGCCCTCGGCCCCAGAGTGCTGCCCCCTGTTGGCGCCAAGGACAATGGGTGAGTCTTTTCTGCTCTATTGTGACGTATATTTGAGTGAAACGGCTCCTCGAACAAGAACAAATGTAGGACGGGGCTTGATTTTGTCCATGGGGAACTGATTGGATGGTTCTGGTTTGCATTTATAATAAACACTGCCGTATTCATTAAAATATAAGATTTGACCATTTTGATTTCATGGTGACTTTACATAAATCATAATTATTTTCAATAGAACGCAGTGCAGATGTGAGGGACACATGCATTGAACAGCAGACACATTTCAATATACATTGAAAAAAGTGCATTCTGTTGTAACAATAAAGATGTATGTAATAACTGTGATTTGTGTAAATCCAGGTCCGGCTCTTCACCCTCATGGCTGCTTGAGCTCAAATCCAAGAAGCGAACGAGTCAACCTGAAAGTGAAGCATGAAGTCTGTGAAGCTCAGGTGAGTGTGTTTCCAGAAATCACGCCGTCCAGTTCTCTGATTCCCCCAGGAATAATGAAGTGTCTTGAATTTTTTATTCTGCCAGGCTCTTCATAAATAGAACCTTTTAGGGGTTCCCATTGTGGGATCAGTTTATGTAATTAATTCTAATTTTTAATTCATTTTTAACTTTAAAACATTGAGGGGGACAAGTCTCTCCCAATAATTAGAAATGAGCAAATCGTCCCCCCAAATATTTGAAATTCTTGCACTGCTCTGCTGCACTTCATTACGCAGCCCTCTATATGTTGTTAGGATGACAAAAAGGTATAAAAGTTACATTTTTAGTCTGATCCACGTCAGCAGTCTAACAGCACTCGTCAATGTCAAAATGATTGAGACGGCCAATCAAAATCAAAGTAGGCACAGTGTTGCCAAGTCTGCGGTTTTCCCGCAGAATTGGGCTACTTTAACACTGTTTCCACGGGTTGTTTTTGATGTCCGCTGGTTGAAGCGACCCCAAATGATATTTAGCCCCTGGAATGAGATTTTTACCAGGTGGCCCCCTGAAATGCCATTGGGCTAGTTTTGAGTAGCAATTGGGCAGGTTTTGTTGTGAAAACCTGGCAACCCTGAGCATGAATTTCTGTGTGAAACATCAGTTTAACCTTAAAGGGAATGAGTGAGATAAGATGAAAATAGTGAAACATTTAATACACGTCAAATGAATGCAATTTGTTTTTTGCAAATAGTTTAGACAAAGAATTTCCTTCACTCCTCTATTTCTTTATGCTTTATAAAAAGATTGGTCCCCCCCAATGTGCAAGACATGATTACGACCTTGACTTTACTTTTTTTTTTTTAAACAGCTTGTAAACATAGCCTACTTTATCACTAGAAAAAAATTGAAATAATCCATAAAACAGGAAAGTATTATGCAATAATTTAAGACATTTATATAGTAAATGTTTGGTGTAAATGGTTCTTTAAAAATTGAGTCAACAACCGTAAGTTTCTATCTAGAACCCCGGTGGAATATATATGTGTGTTGCTCCCTTCATCCCCAGCAGAGGGTGACAAAATCCACTTTTAGATCACTTTGACTTTTTTGTCATTTGGTTGCAAATGTTGTTCCAGTTTTCGAAGGGCGTTTACCCTGCTGTTTCTCCTCACAGGTCTGATGCAGGAAATCCTCTGTGTGGTTCCACAAAGATGCCAAAGGAAGCGACTTGCATAAATGAGAAATGCAATGAGCCTTTCATTCTCATACTGACTGATTATCAGATATTTTTCTAGTATGTGTCCTGGACTGTAGGCTTTGCCAAGATGATGTCCTGTTATGCACCTTTTTACTTTCACATGAAAGTCTGTCATAATGCCGAATCATAATCGGCACAAGATGGTGTCTTTGAAAAGCATGAGCTGTTTACTATCAGTCTAATTCTGTTTACATTTATTCATTTAGTAGATGTTATTATCCTACATGATGATGGATGATAAAACAAGCAATCTTAAGAAGTCCGTCTTCTGTCCATCTCTCATCATGGGAAAAGCAGATATCAGTATAGCTTCATGCTACAATGCACTTTAAATGAGTCAGACACTGGGAAAGGTGCCTTATTTCGCAGTTGATTTGCATCCATTTTCTTTCTCTTAATTGTTTTTGTTCAATATGTTCAACATGTTATAAACATCACTGGTTTGCTTTTATTATCATTCTTAAATTCTTTTATTCTCCGTATTTTTAAATCTAGTGAGCAGAGAAGCATAAGCTAATGTGCTTTAATTGGGCTGATTATCATTTACAATGTTTTATTTTGCATTGTTGCCCGTGTCCTTCCAGTCCTGCCAAGAACACTTCTACAAAACACAAATCAGAGTTATAATAATGTATAATAAGTTGTGTTTGTAACTGTGTTCCTTTTGAATGTTTTTCAGTCATGTTAGTTTATTGACTTCAGCTGTGTAAATTGCTGCTCGAGGAAAATGTTTACCTGTTTAATGTTGGGAAACTGTTGTTTTGTTTTATAAAAAAAAAAATGAATTATGATTTACAATCAAGGGATCTTCATTAAATATTTTTTCTAAATGGGAAGCAAGTTTGTCTTTGTATGTACTTGATTGTGTGCCAGGACCGAGATATCGGTGGGTACAAGCACAGAGGTGTAAAAAACCTTTCTAAATGTGAATTTACAGTAGGTCGGTGATAGAAAGAGAGGTTTGTGTTTGGAAAATGCAGTCACAGTAGAATCAGGTGAAGAGCGGCAAGTCATAGGCCATTGTTTAGAGTCTATTCATTGATTTTCATTGTGGAAAATGGCTGTATAAAAAGTTTCTGAATTACATATTTATGTCTTAGTTGCAGTGAGCTGTAAGATGTCTTTATTTTAATGCGCATTGCTTGAATCATACATAGCTACTCTTTCAATAGTGTTTTGGCACAAACTTAGGCATTTAATTTAAACTGAAAAAGCAAAACGGTTAAACAGTTCTATAAAGATCTGTGCAGTTTATTGATATTCATTTTTATTTTTTTAAAGGTACACTATAACTTTTTTTTTTTTTGTTCAAAATTAAAAACAAAAAAATTAAATTATGAGTCAATACATTATCAATCCTTCTTCCAAAACATGTTTTTGTCTTTCCCTGATTCACTGTGGTAAGACTATTATAAGTGTTTATATTTTAGACCAGGCAAGCATATGTTGTGGGGATGGCAGAGGTTAGCTGGCAGAACGAGCGAGAAAGGTTGACATGGAGCCGCTAAATCTCGGACCTCTGGGAAATCACCCATTTTAATAAAAAGGAGATGGCGTTTTTATTCAGCAGGTGAGTGAGGTATTTTATTGAACAGATAAATCGCCATATGTAGCTCTCTAACAGAGTTCATTGTAAAGCCTTACTTATTGTGAAGGCTCATTTTATTATGGTTGTTGTAGCGTTGTACTGGAATTTATTTTCATTAATTTCTATTAATGGGTAAATCTCCAGTAATGTCTTCAGCTAGTCAGCTTCAGATGTTTTTTGATCAGTAGGATTACTATATTCATCTGCACAGTCACGCGGTGTCGAAGCACAACCAAAACAATGTTCTTATGCAAAATGGATGCTTTTATAAATCCTGGAGGTCCAAAAGTCCCATAATGTACAGTTTACTTTGCTTTATTTGCTTTGAAAAAGTAAGTCAAGTACTTGTAATTCACTGTAAAAGTTTGTTACCTTAAGATCATACTTGATCTAACACAAAAAAAAAATACTTTTGTTTGTGTAAACAAATTTGTCAGGGTGAGTTTACAGTGGCAGCTTTTTTATTTCTAACCAATCTGGACCATTATTATGAAGTACTGACGTTCAAAAGTTTGGGTTCGGCAAGATTTTTTTTTATTTTATTTATTTATTTTATTTTTTGATGGGTTTTTTTAAATCAAAAATGCAGTAAAACATTAATATTGTTAAATAGTATTACAATTTAAATGTTTTCTATAGTAAAATGTAATTTACTCCTGCGATTCAAAGCTGAATTTTCAGCATAACATTACAGAATTCAGTGTCACATGATCCTTGAGAAATAATTTGCTGAATTGATGATCAAGAAACATTTCTTAAACTATTATCAATGTTGAAAACAGTTGTGCTGCTTCATATATTGTGGAAACTGATACATTGTTTTTCAGGATTTTTTTTTTTTTTTTTTTTTGATGAATAGACAGTTCAAAAGAACAGACTTTATTTAAAACAGAATTTTTTTGTAGTATTATAAATGTCTATACTGTCTCTTTTGATCAATTTAACCTGACCTTGCAGAATAAAAGTATTAATTTCTTTAAAAAAAATCACTGAATCCAAACTTTCGAACAGTTGGACTTCAAAAATAAAATGATTCCTTATTAATTTGAGCAAAAAAAATAAATAAAAATGTAAAATGCAATCATCTTTTAAATTTTACTACATTAAACAACCCTTTTTCTATTTATTTGTCCATTTGAAAAGTAAAAGTGATTTATATTTAATTTTTAATGAATTACACTCTAAAAAATGCTGGGTTAAAACAACCCAAGTTGGGTTGAAAATGGACAAACCAAGCGATTGAGTTAAATGTTTGACCAACATGTTTTTAAAAATGACTATATGTCTGGCTTAAAATGAACCAAAATATGTTGGAAATTAAAAATCAGACACATTATTACTAGAGGCAACAATAATAATCAAAAGGTGAACATTTATTAATAAGCAATTTAATAAATGTTTATTATTTCATTATTATTCATTAAACTTATTAATAAATGTTCATTTCCAGCATATTTTGGGTTCATTTTAAGCCAGACATATAGTCATTTTTAAACAATAGTTGAGTTAAATAAAACTATTCAGCAGGTTGGTCAAACATTGATCCCAATCACTGGGTTAAAACAACCTATTTGCTGGATTTGTCTATTTTCATCCCAACTTGGGTTGTTTTTAACCCAGCATTTTTTAGAGTGTAGTAACTGATTTTTTTTCCATTCATGTGTTTCTTGGGCAAACACTTACAGTATATAGAAAACAATCACAAAGTTCGAGAATCCATCAATAAGGATCAGTGACCCAAATGTGTGGAGTGTGTTAAGGCACACAGAGGCGGCTCACGGGACTGCAGTGACCAGAGAGAGAGAGAGAGAGAGGACAGTGAGCAGGGTTGTGATGACAGCAGCTGATCCTGTCTGAATCCTCTTGGCTCGCGCCCTGTCGGTGCCCGCTGTACCCACGCTGGCAGCAGAGCAGGCTGGTGGCTGCGGGCAACTCCTGCCAACTCGTGGCCTATTGAGAGGCAGTCTGACGGACACAAATGCGAACGACAGACTTGCTGCATCAACAGCAATCAACGCCCAACCCATTTCTGCTGCTGTGGACGGAATTAAACCATAAATACCCCCCAGGTCCCCTCCACTCGCCCGGCACACCCTCACCTGCACACACACTCACACACTCACACACACTCGCAGAGACAGAGTGGAGGTGTGAGAAGAACTGACAAGAGAAACAGGTAAAGATGCATTTAAAGTCTTGATTTTCACACGTATGCTGATCAATTCTTAGGTTTATTGTTTGAATATCTAATGAAATGTTCTGTAATTTAATATAGAAATTAAGGTTGTAAAATTCATGATTTTTCCTTAATCAGAAGTAGGGACGTGATCTTCTTGATCCAAAATCCTTTTTTTCTTCATTTTCAACACTAGATACACTGAAGTATCAAATGTTCTAATTTGTTACTCTGTCAATTTAATTTTAATATTATGTTATAATATTTGATAATATTTTCTTCTATTATACAGATGTTTTTATTTTTTGTTTTATGTTTGGCAATATTGTATTATTTACAATCATGCCAATAAAGCATTTTTTTTTTCATTTGAATTTATATTTCATAGTTTAAAACCAAGCAAACCTCTTTTTTTCCTGAAAGTTTAGCATCAAAAGCATGCGTATTGCAACTTTCTTCAAAATAAATGGCACTTGTTTTGATGATTTATCATCTTTTGATGCTGTTTTGTTTTGTTTTTTGTTTAGTTTGGTTTAGTTGTGTAGTTGTTTATTAAACCTCAGCTAATGCATCTTTGTTCAAAATAAATGGCACTTGTTTTGATGTTTTGTCATCTTTTGATGTTTTTTGTTTTGTTTTGTTTTGTTTTGTTTTGTCAAGAACTCTTTCGCAAACATCCGTGCGATGAACAAAGTTTAATTTTAAAATTTAATTGTCTTTCTTTTGGAAGTTTTTCAGTCATTTGTCAACGTTTGTTATACCTCAGCTTATGCATCTTTGTTCAAAATAAATGCCACTTGTTTAGATATTTTTATCAACTTTGTTTTGTTTTGTTTTGCCAAGAACACTTTTGCAAACATAAATCCGTGCAATGAACAAAATTATTTATTAATTGTGTTCCTTGTTCCTGATATTTTTCAGTAATTTTTCAATGTTTATTAAACCTCAGCTGTGTAAATTGCTGCTCGAGGCAAAATGTTTACCTATTTAATGTTAGGCAAAAGGAGATGTGTTTTATAAAAATATAAGTTCATACCATTTTGAATTTATTTTTGCATTAAAAGCATGCTTAGGCAGTGCTTATCTTTCTTCAAAATAAATGGCACTTGTTCTGATATGTTGTTATCTAATGCAGTGCCATTCAGGTATTTAAAAGTGTCCAAATAGAGTTTCCCACTGTAGATCAGATCTCATATATTCTCTCTGTTTAACCTTTGGATTGATTAACTTTCAGTGCTCATGCGTATGCTGTGATAATTGGTGTATGACGTGATTCAGAACGGCTTTCTCAATCATCTCTAACATGTGTTTGACAGAGATGTCGGATCAGCAGGGAGTCCCAGATCAGCAAGTCGCTGGTAAAAGCCAAGGAGGAGCAGGAGCAGTTTACAAGGTACAGATATGCTAATTTATACAGTTATTACTCGCAGAGGAAAGCCTCAGTTTGTATTATGTATCAACTTCAACTTCACATGCATAAATAGATACAATGGGTCAATAGTTAGTAAGATTATTGAGCTATAAATGAATGTGGAGCATCATTTGAATTTGATGAGAAATGTTTGAGTTCATATTGAGATCTCTGACTTTTGATTGGTTGCACACTTCTTGAGGTGTATATATACATATATACTTTTTAACCAAAACTGCTCATCTTGCACTGTTCTGTGATGCGCCACACATTACATAATCATGTTGGAAAGGTCAGCCGGAAATACCGTCTACAAAGTGCAAAAGTCAAACAGCCTTTACAAAAAAAGATAAAAGAACGATGTCGGACGATTTTGAAGTTGTAGGCGAAAATGAGATGGAGTTTTTTGCTCTACCGCGGGACTTCCACCTATGTCAAGCTTTGAAGCTGCACTGAAACTCACATTTGGACCTTCAAACCGTTGAACCCCAGTGAAGTCCACTATATGGAGAAAAATCCTGAATGCTTTCCTCAAAAAACGTCATTTCTTTTCGACTGAAGAAAGAAAGGAAATTTAAATTCTGAAGTGAACTAATCCTTTAAGTAATGTTGTTAACAAATTTAACGTTATTGTTAAGTATTATTGCAAATATATTGAAGTGATTCTGACAATTTCCATAAATGGTTTTATAAATTATTTACATGTAAATGCTGAACCCAAACAGTTTATGACTTAAAATGTATTGAATTATCTTAACAGGTCTCACTGTATGAATTTGAGAACTTCAGAGGAAAAAAGGTTGAGCTGTCAGCAGAATGCAAGGACTTGATTGAGAAGAACTTGGAAAAAGTTGGATCAGTCATAGTTGAGTCTTGCCCGTGAGTACATGTTCTCTCGAGATCCGCTTTCCTGCAAAGTTTTGCTGCAACCCTGATCAAACTCACCTAAACAAACTAATCAAGGAATATGTCCGAAATCGCTCTCTATACACTGTTTGAGGGGACAGACATTTGTAGTGCTGTCTGAAAATATAGTTGATGTTATCTAGTGCTCTCATTCGATCCCGTAATGCACCGCAATAACGAGTGTACAACTGATGTACGCGCAACAGCTAGAGAATACCCATAATGCACTGTGATGGTTGCGCAGAATTTTCCATTTTCTAAACCGCTGGTCCGATGTGGGTACATCATAATATCATATAGGTATAAATTCCATTTTAATTGATTATTAAATTGTTTATTAAGGTTTATACATGCTCGGTTCCATGACAGAGTTCAAGATAAATCCTTTCATTATTACATTTTCATTCACCCCTTCAAGTGGACTATATTAGTGGTTTTAGTGTACACTCAAAAGCTATTCTTTGAATTAATCTAATTAAATCATGGAAAGGATTTCCGCGTGATTAAATGGCTTTCTTTCAGCATTAAGCACTTTTGTTAGGCTAACTTAAATTGCATAGATTGGATCAACTTAAGTAAATGAGTTGGTCCAAAACATTGCAAAATAGTTGGGCTGACACTATTAAATTAAGCTGTGCCCAAACATAGTAAAAAGGTTGAATCAACCTTAATAAATTAAGTTGACCCAACGTAAGTACATTAAATTGGAATAACAGAATTGCATAATGCTGAAATAAAGCAACTTAATCATGTGGAAATCATTTCCATTATTTTTTTTATGTTCGTTCAAAGAGTTATTTTTTTGAGTGTAGGAGACTGACAGTTAGTCTTTAACTAAATCTAAGATTAAAACTAAAAACATTTTCATTTCTTGAAATAAAATAAACATTAGCTGAAATGAAATAAAAAAAATGTAAAATTATTTTATTTCAGCTAGTTTACAAGACAATATTTCTCATTTTCGTTTAAAATAAAGTACTAAATAACTACATTGAAAAAAAATTATATTCTTCCTCAGTATTTTTGTTGTTTTCCAGTACAAATATCTTAATATTCTTAAATCAAGATACATTTACTTGAGAAGCAAAATTACTTAAGATATTAAGATATAAGTCTAGTTTAATGAAAAATGCGACATGCTTACAACAAGAACAAATATCTGCCACTTGGATCAGAAAAATAATCTTGTTTTCCCTTTGAACTAAGTTTACTTTTCTGACCCTGCTGGCAGAAATTATTGCTTGTTTTCAGCAAAATCTTACTTAATTTAGATGCTTTTTTTAGAAAACAAGATTATCTTGTATTATCTTAAGTTAGACGTATTATCGTAAGTCTTAAGCTTCTGAAGTAAATGTATCTTGATGTAAGAATGTTTAGATATTTGAACTGGAAGATAAGACAAAAATACTGAGAAAAAACATGTAAAAATCTTATTTAAAATATTAAAACTATAGTAGTACAGTATATGAATAATACTTGCATGTCATGTGAATTGTGAACATGTGAAGTTGTTATTAAATTATTTATACTGAAAATCTCAGTTAATCTTCTAGTGAATGTGTTTGGCTGACAAAAAGTTTGGGAATCCCTGCTTTAATCAAAAGGAATCATCCATTTCTCCATCATGATATAATGAGCTTGCCTGTGAATGTGTTCTTGTCTTAGATGGGTCGCCTTTGAGCAGAAAGGCTTTTTGGGAGAGCAGTTTGTTTTGGAGAAAGGAGAATATCCTCGCTGGACCACCTGGACCAACAGCCAGAGCAGCAACTGCCTCCTGTCCATTAGACCCCTGAGAGTGGTGAGAGACTCGTTCACACCGCACACGCTATTAAGGATCTGATCTGCTGTCACGGTCCATTGAGTCTTGTGTTTATGCTCCATTACCAGGACAGTGCCGACCACAAACTACATCTGTTTGAGAACAGCGGCTTTGCCGGCAGAAAGATGGAAATCGTGGATGATGACATTCCCAGCTTGTGGGTTCACGGCTTCCAGGACCGTGTGGCCAGTGCAAAAGTTGTCAATGGAACGTGAGTTGTTATCCAAAGTCCATTGACTTATGAACATTTCATTTTTTTCAAGATGGTCTTGAGCTTTCATTTTTGGATTAGTAAAATTAATTTTGCATTTAGTAAATTAAAAACAAAAACTTTTATTACGTAAGGATGCAAATTCTTTTGAACATTTTAATCATCAAATAATCCTGAAAATTTTTTTATAATTTTTTCCACAAAAGATATGAATGTTTCTTGAGCATCAAATCAGCATATTAGAATGATTTCTGAAGGATCATGTGACACTGAAGACTGGAGTAATGATGCTGAAAATTCAGCTTTGATCACAGAAATAAATTACTTTTTAAACTGTATTACAATAGAAAATGGCTATTTTAAATTGCAAAAATATTTCACAATATTACTAATTTTACTGTATTTTTGATCAAATAAATGCAGCCTTGGTGAGCAGAAGAGACTTTCAAAAACCCAACCTCTTCTTAGCGCCATGTTTGACATTGTTTGACCCACAGGAAGGCTGAGGTTGCGACCTTTCAAAAGAGTAATTTGTTGATTAACGTTAATCTAATAAAAGTTACAGCAATAATAACAAACAAAGATAGATTTGATAAAGAAATGTTAAAAAATTGTGCACCGCTAGTTCCCCACGATCCACAGCAAACTCAAATCTGACTCAATTATTTTATGAAATGCCCACTTCATTCAATCATAAAATGAAGTCTTGTGATTTTCTTGTTAAATATCCTGTTTCACATGACAAAACAAATAGAGTGGGTCGCAGGGATGACGTAAAAACCCGGAAAACTAATGGGTTTTTTCAATTGATGGATAAAATAAGGTCTGTTGTAAACATAAATTGATGATACACTGATATTTTGTTATACAACGAAGATTACACACACTCGACCCGCTTATCTAGTAACTTATTAGAAACATTATGTTTTTTTTTTTTTTAAATAAACATAACAGTTTCAAAGTTCATGTTGGGTGTGTGTCATTTAAGTTGTAGAAACAAAACATTCAAGTTTCATCAATTATGTTTACCACAGGCTTCATTTTACTCATAAATTGAAAAACTCCATAGGAAAATCTCAAGTGAACAAGTGGTGAATAAGTCTTCCGGGTTTTGACATTATCTCTTCACCACTGGATTGGATTCGAACTCTGTTTTATGTTGACTCTTAGTCAGATAAGTAAATCTTCAAGCAATCAGTTTCTTCATTTTTGGTCATATAGAGATAAAAATAATTTGAAATAATTTGTTACTTAAAAGTTTGTCAATTTTAAATACACTCATAAAAAGGTTCTTTATTGGCATCAGTTGTTCCATGAAGAACATTCACGAAACCACTTTGACATTCATGGAATAGTTTTCAGTCACATGATATGACCGGGTGGGCAAAACATCCATAGAACTGCATTATAGGCCTGTCAATTTTCCATCTAAAAAAGAAGATTAATTAACATATGTGAATAAAATGCAAGTTTTAGCCACTTGTGATCCATATCCAGCACCTGCTGCAGTATTTCAATCACTAAAAACAGCAAGATGTTCTAAAACGCTCAATGTAAAAAACCATTAAAGTGCCTTAATGTACTAAAACTAAAACTATTAAAACAGCAAATTCAGTATACACCTTATTGATGCTGAATACTAGTCTAGATGAGCCCAGAATATGAACGCAATGTGTTAAATGGTTGTGTTTTCTTTATAATGGTTTTCTATGTATGGTCATTTCTAGTCATGTAAAAACTTTAAAGTGGAAAAAGTTTCTTTAGATAATTAAAATGTTCTTCACACTAAGAAAAAAGTGGATATTTTCAGAAATGTTGATTTAAATGGTTTTGGGGAACCAAAAATGGCCATCCTCCATGCCATAACTGTGCATCACAGTTTATTTCCTCTTTTTGCTACTTAATTTCCTTTTTTTCTGGTATTGCACTGAAGACTGGATCAGCACGGCAGATCCCAGATTGGTTTGCAAACTCAAATATCACTCCGATCTCTTTTCTCAGGTGGGTGGGCTACATGTACCCTGGCTACCGCGGCCGTCAGTTCGTGTTTGAACATGGTGACTACAAACACTGGAACGAATGGGGAGCCACAGAACCACAGCTGCAGTCCGTCCGACGTGTACGCGACATGCAGTGGCACAAACGGGGCTGCTTCCCTGTCCCTGTCCCCGTCCCCGACCCAGCTCCCAAACCCAATCCCAACCCCAATCCAAACCCCAATCCTAACCCCAATCCTGCGCCCAATCCTGCCCCCAATCCCGCTCCTCCTGCCCCAACCACCATGCCTGCCAGCAGCTGAAGGAGGGCGGCCCGCCCCGTCGCCGATGACCTCTGCCCTGCACCTGCTCAGAGGGCCGCGAAGAAAGCTCGAAAGCAAAAGTGACTGCCTTGCCTCTTGTGTGTCTATCATTGGAAATAAAGGCCTCGGCCCCATGGTTTGATCTCTGACCTTTGGCTCGTGTCTGCTTTCATTTGCTCTGCTAGACTGATAATGCACTACTGTTCACAAGTAGATCTTTTTAAAAAGAAGTTTTTGAAAGAAGTCTCTTATGTATGGAAGCTTGTTTCTGCCACAAAATAAAAAAGGTAATTGCGAGTTTTTGACGACTGACAGGTGAAGTGAATAACACTGATCATCTCTTCATCACGGCACCTGTTGGGTGGATATATTAGGCAGCAAGTGAACATTTTGTCCTCAAAGTAGATGTTAGAAGCAGGAAAAATGGGCAAGCGTAAGGATTTGAGCGAGTTTGACAAGGGCCAAATTGTGATGGCTAGACGACTGGGTCAGAGCATCTCCAAAACTGCAGCTCTTGTGGGGTGTTCCCGGTCTGCAGTGGTCAGTATCTATCACAATTGGTCCAAGGAAGGAACAGATGCACTCCATGATGCACGTGGGGAGCGAAGGCTGGCCCGTGTGGTCCGATCCAACAGACGAGCTGCTGTAGCTCAAACTGCTCAAGAAGTTAATGCTGGTTCTGATAGAAAGGTGTCAGAATACACAGTGCATGACAGTTTGTTGTGTATGGAGCTGAATAGATGCAGACCAGTCAGGGTGCCCATGCTGACCCCTGTCCACTGCCGAAAGCGGCAACAGTGGGCACGTGAGCATCAGAACTGGACCACGGAGCAATGGAAGAAGGTGGCCTGATCTGATGAATCACGTTTTCTTTAACATCACTTGGATGGCCAGGTGTGTGTGCGTCACCTGGGGAACACATGGCACCAGGATGCACTATGGGAAGAAGGCAAGCCGATGGAGGCAGTGTGATGCTTTGGGCAATGTTCTGTTGGGAAACCTTGGGTTCTGCCATCCATGTGGATGTTACTTTGACACGTACCACCTACCTAATCATTGTTGCAGACCATGTACATCCCTTTCATGGAAACGGTATTCCCTGGTGGCTGTGGCCTTTTTCAGCAGGATAATGCTCCTGCCACAAAGTAAAAATAGTTCAGGAATGGTTTGAGGAGCACAACAATGAGTTTGAGGTGTTGACTTGGCCTCCAAATTCCCCAGATCTTAATCCAATTGAGCATCTGTGGGATGTGCCGAACAAACAAGTCCAATCCATGGAGGCTCCACCTCACAACTTACAAGACTGAAAGGATCTGCTGCTAAAATCTTGGTGCAGATACCACAGCACACCTTCAGGGGTCTAGAGGAGTCCATGCCTCGACGGGTCAGGGCTGTTTTGGCAGCAAAAGGGGGACCAACACAATATTAGGAAGATGGTCATAATGGTATGCCTGATCGGTGTATCTCACAATTCTGAATTTATAACTGAAAAAATTCAGAATTACGAGTTTATATTTCGCAAATGTGAGTTTATAACACACAATAGCGACTTTATAACTCACAATTCTGACTTTATAACATGCAATTGTGACTTTATACCACGCAATTCTAATCAAGCAATTCTGTTTAACAGAAGAAAGAAACTCATAAATGTTTGGAACAATATGAGGGTGAGTAAATGGTGACAAAATTTTCATTTTTGGGTGAACTATCCCTTTAAGTCAACATGAAATCAAAACTGACCTGACGTAATCTTCCTTTAAAACGTATAACTGGCTGTACTTCTGAAACAACTTTAACCCTGTTTGCTCCAATCACCTCCATTGTGGTATACGTAGCCAGAAAATCTCTTTTTAATACCTTGTTTCTGATTATGGAAGTAAAACGAGTTGCGAATGGCTTTTCATGTTGGCTTCATGTCTATATTTCTAAAGTCAATGAATAGGCCAGCTATTGTCCATTTTGGTGTGCATGTGTGTGTATTTTTCCTTTATTTCCTTTCATCATCTTTATGTCTTTCCTGTCTCTTTGTAAGTCACTGGCTCTTGGCAGGAGTTCAGCTGAGTCATGTGAACGGAGAACAAAGCATGGCAGCCTCCAAAAATGACTACTAATGAAATAACTCCAGTCTGGTGTGGCCAGGCCAGGGCTTGGCATGGTTTGGCATCGATATCAGAGCTGATGATGAAAAAAAATATGGCAAGCTTCCACTACTGGACCAAACTGCCTATCCATGGCATACCTATGAGGTTACCAAACCAGACTAGGCCTCTCTACACCTCGCCAAACTACTAGTACAGGCAGATTTTGGTAGTGAAAAGCAGATGAGACTCTTGTTGAACTAAATATTTTGCAAGCCATTGTAACAACATTGCTTCAGTTTATCAAGGTTTGTGGGCATTTGTTTATGCACGGCTCACTGAAGGTCCTGCCACAGCATTTCAGTCGGATTGAGGTCTGGACTTTGTCTGGGCCAGTGAAACACCTTGATTCTTTCATTGGATCATTGTCCTGTTGCACGGCCCAATATGAGCCAAGCTTTAGTTGTTGGACAGATCGCCTTACATTTGACTCTAGAATACTTTGCTATAGAGAGGAGTTCATGATCGACTCAATGACTGAAGATACCCAGGTCCTGTGACTGCAAAACAAGCCCAAATCATTACCACTCCAGCACTGTGATGGACAGTTGAGGTGTTTGTGCTGATATGCTGTGAATGGCTTTCTGTGCATTATAGCAAAACATCTCTATTTTGGTCTCGTCTGTCAAAACTAGGAATTTGTTCCAGAAGTCTTGTGGTTTGTTCAGATGCAACTTTGCAAGCCGTGCTGCCATGTTGTGGTTTTTTTAGAGAAGAGGCTTTCTCCTGGAAACCCTTCCAAACTTGCCATTCGTTTCCCCCCTTTTTCTAGTTGTATTGTCATGAACTTTTAACATTTAACATGTTAACTGAGGCCTGTAGAGTCTGAGATGTCGTTCTTGGGTGTTTTGCAATTTCTCTGAGCATTATGTCACTCCTGGGAAGATTGGCGACTGTCTTGAATGTTTTCCACTTTCTCACTGTAGAATGATGGACTTTGAAATTGTTTGGAAATGGCCGTATAACCTTTCTCAGATTGATGGCAGCAACAAATTTGATTCCCTGAGATCATTGCTGATGTCTTTCCTCCTTGGCATTGTGTTAACACACACCTGAAGCCTCCAGACCAGTACACTGCCAAAACTTCTGCTTTTATAGAATTGGTCATGCTTGCTGATGATCAGTTAATCAAAGGCATTAGATTAGCAGTGTCTGACTATAGAATAACACAAGACGTGTCACTCGTATTGTTTTGAATGGGAAAAAGTGTAACGCGCAATATGGCGGAATAAGTCCCGCCTTCAAAATAAGAGCCAATCGCTGACTGGTAAAGTCATGGCGTCACTGCAGCGGCAGTTAGAAGTACTGGTTTCTATAGAAACAGTCAGACGCGCGCCTCCGAAATTAGGCACAAGAGACGCGCATTTAGGTCTGCGCATGCGCATTAGCTTGATCCAGCCTAAAAAATAGTTGTTGTTTTTTTGTCATGATTCGAGCGTTTGGAAAAAAAAAATTATGAGACAGTTGTTGTCAGATTTCATTGGTGATTTATTATATTTAAATATTTAATCGAAAGCTTGGCAAACAGATTTGGAGATTTTGATGTTTCCCCATTCAAAGAGATTGCATGATGCCCACAATGCCTGAGAGGCATTTCAAAGATGGCCGCCGAGTGAAATGACTTGTCTTAAAGGGACTTTGCTATCACTTACTCTCTTAATTCCTATAGAATCAGTAAGGTTGCTTGTCACCCATGGTTTGTCCAATTTGGCCTAGATTTTGTTAAATAAATAATGACACAGTGCAATATGTCATGTGTTGAGGTTGATTTTGCCTAATTTTAAAGGGGTGGTTGATTATGATTTCACGTTTTTAATTTTAGTTAGTGTGTAATGTTGCTCTTTGGGCATAAACATGGTCTGTAAATAACAAAGTTTAATGCAAAGGGAGATATTTTCTTTTACAGAATTCTCTGTTTAAGGACTACAACAAACAGCTGTTAGGGACTACAGCGAGTTTCTTCCCAGGTTGGTGACATCACAAACCCCCACATTTACATAAACCCCACCCCTGAGAACACACAACAAAGGGGGTGAGGCCATGTTGGGCTGCTTTAGAGAAGAGGAAGAGTTGTTGTAGTAGAGTGTTGTTGTCATGCTGTCATTTTACGCCGGACTGCTTCACAAACGAGGGTCAATACTGGATTTCCACAAAAGATGAACATGACGGCACATGCTAGTCGATGAGTTGAATCAACTTCACAGCAACTACCTAAATTTATCCAGTAACCATTCAGAAGCGTCCAGTTTCATTCTAAAAGTTGTAACTTCTTCCTGAGTCTCTCCATCAGTGTCGACTCCGGTTTGAACAATGTAAGGCTGAACACCGTTACTGACAATCCTCATTTTGGCTGCGTGAGATTCTCCAGCTTTGTTGTTGTTGAGCAACCGAAGCTCAAGCTTTTAAAGGTGCTAAAGAGGATGTTTAGTTTTATACATTTTTGCAATATTACTTGAAACTGTCTTTACTAACTGATAAAAGACTATTTATTAGGTGCACTGAAAGGAATAATATTAATATACATCATCTGTGCACGTGGTAGAGCCTTAAAAACATCAGCCAATCGTTTACGCGATCATCGAGACTTTCCACACTCCACAGGCGCCGCATGCAATGTTTTTGTCAGGAGTAACAACTGCAGATTATGAGTTACCTGCGGTGAGTCCGACATAATGAATTCGACACAGCGAATGCCGGTTGTAAACACTCGTGCACGAGTTTTGGGAGGCGTTCCCTCGAAATGAGCTGTGAAGGAGGGGGATTGTTCTTACGCATGCGCTCATTTCAAAAACTCACTAACAGTTTTTGGTTTCTCAGTCGACGAAAAGATCCTCTTTAGCACCTTTAAAGCTCCGCCCTCTTCTGGAAAGATTTTTTATTAAAAATGCACATTTTCCAGCTTTCTATTATGATGTATTATCTTGTAAATGACTGAGAACGTTATTTTCTCTCTGCAATGGTTTGAGATGTGCCGCAAACAACCTCCGTGTAAAAGAGAACAGATGTTTGACATTTATTCAAATGAGTATTTAAATAAACGCTTTCTTTCTAGCCCGTGTCGGCTCAGTTGCTGTTTTTGAGAGGAAGAAGTGTTTCCGTGGAACTGACTGCAGTTGCTAAAAACAGAAGAAGAACAGAAACATGTTGTATTTTCAGACAAGGATTCTATTTTAGAATCAATTGATTTTTTTGACATGTTTCCCCAAGAGCCTTCAATAACCCTATTCTTTCATTTTTCATTTGTATGTTTCTTTTTTTTTTTTTTCGGTCTGAGAAGGTTCAGTGCGATCCAGGTCATTGTGTGTTTTTTTGGTAAAGTTAGATGTGCTCAGCTGCTCAGAATGTTTTGTTACTCATCCAGTTGGCTTCAGCAGTTGTGAAATTATGAGATTTCCTGGCATTTCAAATCATTACACACAATGTGATATCATAAGAGAGGTTCTTCTGCTTTGTTCTCGGGCCTTTTCTGTTCTGAAAACAGCATGCATATCTAGTGCTTATTCTTTCTTTCTTTTTTAATTTTGCATTTTTAATATAATTTTATGGTATTCATTCACACTGGAAACCAGTCAACACGGTCTATTTTGTAATTAAATATTACAGTATGGATTAAATTTTAGCAAATAAATATATTAAATATTATGTTAAATTTTGGCATTTGTAGCAGGTATTTAATTTGCATACTGCATTTTTTTTTAAAGAAGTCTCTTCTGCTCATTAAGGCTGCATTTATAAAAAATACAGTAAAAACAGTAATTTTGCAAAATATTATTGCAATTTAACAGAACTGTTTTCTATGTAAACATATTTTAAAATATAATTTATTTCTGCGATCAAAGCTGCATTTTCAGCATCATTACTCCAGTCTTCAGTGTCACATGATCCTTCAGAAATCATTTTATGATGATTTGCTGCTCAAGAAACAAAAAACTTTTAAATGGTAGTGTACAGCACATATTGCACATTTATCATTGTTACAAATATATGATATTTCTTAGATGTTTGATCAAATGAGTAGTTACAGTTATGCAATGAGTAGGAAATTCTGTCTTAATACAGTATTAAAATGCAGGAATAGTACAGCTGTGACCGCCGCTCACTTCGGACATGGAAATGAACGTGTGAATTTAGAGTGTGTTCAGTAGATTCCCTAAGATCCTGAAGCTTTCAGCAGCCCATTCACAGCTGTTGAAACATGGGATGTCCCAGTGTCTAATGATAGCCAGAGCTACGGGCCCGCACACCAACACACACAACCTCCCCCTCATAACAGAAAGGACTAAAGATGATAAAAATATTTCTTCTCATTAAACAAAGACCAGTGAGACATCTACCACTGAAATCCATTGCATATCTGTTGTCATTACTGGAATTCTGCACTGCAGAATCCATAACAACATGTTGAAGCTGTTGTGCAATGCTCTGATGACTTGATCACTATGTAATGTATAAGTTGACATGGTATGGCATGAACGATGTGGAGTGACATTTCATCTGTGGGTGATTACTGCTGTCTAAATGAGTTAAACACCTGGGGAAAAGTGAAGGAAAGACAGCTTCACATACCTGCATCAGCAAATTTATCACGTGATTCCTATGAATTAATGCAGATACTGTACATATATGCATAACTTAACAAATCAAATTGTGTTTCTGATTTATAATGAAAAAATGCTAAATTTAGACTTATTAGATATTTATAAGTATTTTAATAGCCTGTACACTATCTAATTAAATGTTTTATTAATTTTATTATTTTAAATTTAATTTTACTAGTTGTCCGTAATATTAGTTCATATATTTTTCTATATACATTGGTATGTTATGTTATTTTATATTGAAATATTAGAATATATTATTATATTCTGTTTTTATATTATATATTGTATGTATTGTTTAATTATGTATTATTATTTTTTTAATTATATGATTATATATATATACATGTTATAATATTTTTAATTATTATATATTATTACTTTATTAACATTTATTTTTTGAATAATTCTGTTATTTTATTAAATATTTGCACCCATTATAATTATTTGTATTAATGTTAAATTGTAGTATATTGTAGTATATTGTATAATGTATATTGTTTTATTAAAAATGTATTTGTTTGAAAATTAGCACCCATTATTATTTATAATATTTCTTAAGTTATATATATTTATTTATATATATAAAACTTAAGAAATATTACAAATAATAATACAATACAAATACCAATAAAATAATTATATATTTATACAAATATGTGTGTTAAATATTAATATTTTATTAAGATTTATTGTACTATTTCATTCAATATTTGCACTCATTACAATCATTTGTATTATTTGTATAATTTATTGTCGTATTGTGTATATATATATATATATATATATATATATATATATATATATTTATTATTATTATTATTATTATTAAAATGTATTGTTTGAATATTATCACCAGCTATTATTATTTGTCTTATTTCTAGAGTTTTATATATAAATATTTGCACCCATTATATTTATTTGCGTTATTTTGTATATTTTTTGTTTTTATTAATTCTGTCATTTTTATTATTATTATTATTATTATCATTATTATTATAATTAATATATTGTTTTAGACGCGTTTCGGTCAACAGGACGGTGAGCGGGCGCGGCGTGTGCTTGACTCATCACGGGCTCGCGCAGCTCGTGCACTTGAGTTGAAAACTTCTCCGCGTGCGATTGCGGAGCGCACACGAGACCCGAAACAGAACCGTGCGGTAAATCACGGGCTCCTGCTCCCGCTGCCGAATCAAAACCACCTCAAAACATGGACGATTTAGGTAAGTACGAGCTGGTTTGACGTTTGACATCAGATAATCGCGAGAGGAGAAGTTTGACGCGACGCTAGACCGCTGAATTGTCACTGTAGAAGCGGATGGAGCGCGGTGCTGTTGCCAACGTCAGCGCGCGCCGATGCTCGACTGCAGCAACATGCTGAAAAACACATGCTCGCGCGTCTGAATGGCTATTTAAAGCTGGTTTTACACGTTATATTCGTGTATCTTAAGGTGTTTGGTGTTCTGCGTTGATGCTGCAGTGTTGCAAGAGTCAAACTGATTCAGTCTTTACAGCTGCAGCTCTTGCAGCACTACGGTATGTGATTAATATCAGACCCTTACCAGTGCAAAACCAGCTTTATATTTGTCCCTAAATGCAGAAGTTTAGAAGATACTTTTTTGCTGATTTATGTGCATGTATAGTTCCTGTCTGGTTGGTTTTCAGTGCAGTTTCTGCAGTGTGTCAACAAAACAACAATGTGTCATTTCGCAGCCGACCTCCAAACTTCACAAATATTGACCAAAACTTGCTGTTGGTCTTGATAGTGTGCAGTTGACTGCATTCGCTTTAATGGAGGAATCGAGACACATGGTTTGCCAAGACACTTATGTTTCAAAATCAGCAGCAAAACTGGTAGTTGTTGTTGCCAATTAACTGTATTCACTTACTGTAAGACAGTTGATCCCATAAACTACAGCTTGATGTTGTAACTTGTTGACTTGTTGCCCAGGGCAATGAGAAAAAGATCAGCACTGCCTAATCTAACTAGTCTCAATATTAGTGCCTTGAGGCTGTTGAGTCTTCATGAGTGACATGTTGTTTAGTAATGTTATTTTCGCTCACCTGTGACAAAGAACCACAAGCATTTGTTTGGCTCAGAGAGTTTAGACATTAATGTGCTGCAAAGGTCAGAAATTAACCAGGACTGGGGACTAAAATGCTCAAATTAAAGTACTAAACTGCTTTGGGTGTCGTATTGCAACCAAAGAGTCTTGCATGAGCTAATCGTCATGTGATTCTATACAGAAAAAAAAGTTCACCGAATGACTCAAGATGCTGTGCAAAGCCTCAGTCTTTCAAACACACAAACCTATTTTTAGCAGGGGTACGGCAGTATCATCCTGACAGCGCTTTAGTGTCCGTCACACTTATCTGTCCTGTTTTAAAGATCTGTTCGCTTACTGATCACAGGCACAGTTTAAACTCTGTAATGTAGATTTTGCCATAAACGGGGCGTCTTAAGTGTCTTTTCATTGGAAGACTTTTCTGAAACTTAATTATGCTTTTGCTCCATTGACGTTGTCTGCTGGCAATTTGATCATTTAACACAGATTGTCATGTATGATAAGAGATTTGGTGGGTGGTTTATTTAAAGAGCTTGTTTTTGCACAAATGTCACAAAGTATGGATGCTTGTTTATCCCACTAAATAAAAAAAATAAATAAAAGGTATCTGTGACTATTTATCTCACAATTCTGAGGTAAACTCACAATCGTGAGTTAAAAAGTCAGAATTGCATGATATAAACTCAAAATTATGTTTAATAAAGTCATAATTGAGTGATACAAAGTCATAATTGCGAGATATAAAGTCATAATTGCGAGATATAAAGTCAGAATTGTGAGATATAAAGTCAGAATTGAGATAAAGTCAGAATTGCAAGATATAAAGTCAGAATTGAGTGAGATAAAGTCAGAATTGACTGATATAAAGTCGGAATTGAGTGATATAAAGCAGAATTGCGAGATATAAAGCAGAATTGCGAGATATAAAGTCAGAATTGCGAGATATAAAGTCAGAATTGCGTGATATAAAGTCAGAATTGCGTGATATAAAGTCAGAATTGCGTGATATAAAGTCAGAATCGCGAGATATAAAGTCAGAATCGCGAGATATAAAGTCAGAATTGCCTGATATAAAGTCAGAATTGCCTGATATAAAGTCAGAATTGCGTGATATAAAGTCAGAATTGCGTGATATAAAGTCAGAATTGCCTGATATAAAGTCAGAATCGTGAGATATAAAGTCAGAATCGCCTGATATAAAGTCAGAATTGCGTGATATAAAGTCAGAATTGCGTGATATAAAGTCAGAATTGAGTGATATAAAGTCAGAATCGCCTGATATAAAGTCAGAATTGCGAGATATAAAGTCAGAATTGCGTGATATAAAGTCAGAATTGCGTGATATAAAGTCAGAATTGAGTGATATAAAGTCAGAATTGCGTGATATAAAGTCAGAATCGCCTGATATAAAGTCAGAATTGCGTGATATAAAGTCAGAATTGAGTGATATAAAGTCAGAATTGCGTGATATAAAGTCAGAATTGCGTGATATAAAGTCAGAATTGCGTGATATAAAGTCAGAATTGAGTGATATAAAGTCAGAATTGAGTGATATAAAGTCAGAATTGCCTGATATAAAGTCAGAATTGCCTGATATAAAGTCAGAATTGCGTGATATAAAGTCAGAATTGCCTGATATAAAGTCAGAATTGCGAGATATAAAGTCAGAATTGCGTGATATAAAGTCAGAATTGCGTGATATAAAGTCAGAATCGCGTGATATAAAGTCAGAATCGCGTGATATAAAGTCAGAATCGCGTGATATAAAGTCAGAATCGCGAGATATAAAGTCAGAATTGAGTGATATAAAGCAGAATTGCGAGATATAAAGTCAGAATAGCGTGATATAAAGTCAGAATTGCGTGATATAAAGTCAGAATTGCGTGATATAAAGTCAGAATTGCGTGATATAAAGTCAGAATTGCCTGATATAAAGTCAGAATTGAGTGATATAAAGTCAGAATCGCCTGATATAAAGTCAGAATTGCGAGATATAAAGTCAGAATTGAGTGATATAAAGTCAGAATCGCCTGATATAAAGTCAGAATCGTGAGATATAAAGTCAGAATCGCCTGATATAAAGTCAGAATCGCCTGATATAAAGTCAGAATCGCCTGATATAAAGTCAGAATTGCGAGATATAAAGTCAGAATTGCCTGATATAAAGTCAGAATTGCCTGATATAAAGTCAGAATTGCCTGATATAAAGTCAGAATTGCCTGATATAAAGTCAGAATTGCCTGATATAAAGTCAGAATTGCCTGATATAAAGTCAGAATTGCCTGATATAAAGTCAGAATTGCCTGATATAAAGTCAGAATTGCCTGATATAAAGTCAGAATCGCCTGATATAAAGTCAGAATCGTGAGATATAAAGTCAGAATCGCCTGATATAAAGTCAGAATCGCCTGATATAAAGTCAGAATTGCGTGATATAAAGTCAGAATTGCGTGATATAAAGTCAGAATTGAGTGATATAAAGTCAGAATCGCCTGATATAAAGTCAGAATTGCGAGATATAAAGTCAGAATTGCGTGATATAAAGTCAGAATTGCGTGATATAAAGTCAGAATTGCGTGATATAAAGTCAGAATTGCGTGATATAAAGTCAGAATTGCGTGATATAAAGTCAGAATTGCGTGATATAAAGTCAGAATTGCCTGATATAAAGTCAGAATTGCCTGATATAAAGTCAGAATTGAGTGATATAAAGTCAGAATTGAGTGATATAAAGTCAGAATTGAGTGATATAAAGTCAGAATTGAGTGATATAAAGTCAGAATTGCGAGATATAAAGTCAGAATTGAGTGATATAAAGTCAGAATTGCGTGATATAAAGTCAGAATCGCCTGATATAAAGTCAGAATTGCGTGATATAAAGTCAGAATTGCCTGATATAAAGTCAGAATTGCCTGATATAAAGTCAGAATTGCGTGATATAAAGTCAGAATTGCCTGATATAAAGTCAGAATTGCGAGATATAAAGTCAGAATTGCGTGATATAAAGTCAGAATTGCGTGATATAAAGTCAGAATTGCGTGATATAAAGTCAGAATCGCGTGATATAAAGTCAGAATCGCGAGATATAAAGTCAGAATTGAGTGATATAAAGCAGAATTGCGAGATATAAAGTCAGAATAGCGTGATATAAAGTCAGAATTGCGTGATATAAAGTCAGAATTGCGTGATATAAAGTCAGAATTGCGTGATATAAAGTCAGAATTGCCTGATATAAAGTCAGAATTGCCTGATATAAAGTCAGAATTGAGTGATATAAAGTCAGAATCGCCTGATATAAAGTCAGAATTGCGAGATATAAAGTCAGAATTGCGAGATATAAAGTCAGAATTGCGTGATATAAAGTCAGAATTGCGAGATATAAAGTCAGAATTGCGAGATATAAAGTCAGAATTGCGTGATATAAAGTCAGAATTGCGTGATATAAAGTCAGAATTGCGTGATATAAAGTCAGAATCGCGTGATATAAAGTCAGAATCGCGAGATATAAAGTCAGAATTGAGTGATATAAAGCAGAATTGCGAGATATAAAGTCAGAATTGCGTGATATAAAGTCAGAATTGCCTGATATAAAGTCAGAATCGCCTGATATAAAGTCAGAATCGCCTGATATAAAGTCAGAATTGCGTGATATAAAGTCAGAATTGCGAGATATAAAGTCAGAATTGCCTGATATAAGGTCAGAATTGAGTGATATAAAGTCAGAATCGCCTGATATAAAGTCAGAATTGAGTGATATAAAGTCAGAATTGCGTGATATAAAGTCAGAATTGCCTGATATAAAGTCAGAATCGCCTGATATAAAGTCAGAATCGCCTGATATAAAGTCAGAATTGCGTGATATAAAGTCAGAATTGCGAGATATAAAGTCAGAATTGCCTGATATAAGGTCAGAATTGAGTGATATAAAGTCAGAATCGCCTGATATAAAGTCAGAATCGCGAGATATAAAGTCAGAATTGCGTGATATAAAGTCAGAATTGCGTGATATAAAGTCAGAATTGCGTGATATAAAGTCAGAATTGCGTGATATTCTTTACGTGTATATTATAGTTCACTTCCCACAAATGGGAAGTGTGTCCAAACTTTTGACTGGTACTGTATATTGAATACCATATATACTTAAACAGAATATATATACATAAACAAATTTTCTGTAAAGATGAGACATTTTCAACGAGAAACAGGCCTCTAGAAAAAGCTTAAAGTGCACTTGAAAATGCTGTTTGCAGTGGCAGCATCACAATCTGATTTCAGTGCGTCTCTGCACAAATATTCAGTGAATCTTTGTTATTGAGTTCTGTTCACAATAAGACCAAGAGCGTGCATGAAGAATGTAAATATGCTCATGTTGACTTGAGTACACTTTCACCTCTTTTCATCAGGCCCGCGTCGATGTGTCCTAAATGGCACACAAACAGTGTCGCTTTATCCTCAGCAGTGGAGCGTAGATCGAGGCGGACTTTGAGATTGCAGGTGTGAGCGTTTCTTTTTGCCAGGCCATTCTCCTGTAACCGTAAGCCTGTGGAGGACTGTTTGAACCTAATAAACCTGTACGTCAGCGTCCTTTTCAGTGATGGTGTATTGTGCCCTGAGACTGTTGATGTAACAAATATGTCCATGTATGCCTCTTAAAGAAGAGAAGTCTGATTCATTTTAACAAATTAGTTCGTTCAGTAAAGGATTAGACTACCAGTTGGGGTCAGTAAGGGTTTTGCTAACCAGTGGCTGCATTTATTTAATGAAAAATACAGTAACAAGTAGTGTCAATTAGTGAAATTTAAAAAAATGTGATGATACCAGCAGCCAGAGGTGGGTAGAGTATCCAAAAACTGTACTCAAGTAAAAGTACAAGTACTTATAGAAATATTTACTCAAAGTAAAAGTGAAAGTAATAATCCTAATAGTTACTTGAGTAAGAGTAAAAAAGTATCCAATAAAAATCGTACTCAAGTAGCTCGTTACTAGTTACTTTAATGATATATATATATATATATATATACACACACACACACACACACACACACACACACAATAGCATGTTATTATTTAATGTTTATTATTTAAATAGATATTTAATTTATTATCATAATTAGATATCTTTGCAACAAACAAACATAGAAGAGACTAGCATTATTTCTAGCATCTGTAACCCGAATGTATCGTTCTTATATTAATAACGTATACAGCTAACGTTACATTTTAAAGAATAGAGAAAACTCTTTACATGTGCTCGCGCTCATATCTGAACTTGACACAAACAACGATCAAATACACATTGACGGATCTTCTTCGGTCTGTTCTCCAAAATGTAATTAAATGTATATTTCTGCAGGCGCGTGTAACTGCTTAACTGTGTCAACGCAAAGCGTTCATTTTCAAGACGAACAGGTCGCTGGCGCCGCCATTGCGCAATAGTATATGTATAAATTAATGTATAAATTAAGAAATATGCCCATAAAAACGCTAAAGAAATACTGCATACTTTTGTTATAGTGACGTAATAATCTGTTTGGTTGTAAAATGTCGGCTATTGGCTGTATCATAAAGTAAAATCAAACGAAATTGATAGGCCTACCTGTGGAATTGTTCACAGACAGCATACGCAGCTCAACTAATAAAGGTCTTCATCGCTGGCAAACAATTTGATGCATTTGCAGATTTGCTTTTAATTGACTGTAGGTCCACTGCCACTTCATCCGCTCGAGTGAGAAACCGCTTCAGACGATTCAGCGCGTGCAGGAACTGAACAAATCATTCAAACTGATTCGCGAATCAATTTAGACAGCTTTACCAACTTGTTTGAAGTCTTTGAACAGAATCGACTCAAAAGAGTGATTCATTTGTGAATGGGGCATCGTTCATGAAAAAGAGACAGCGCGCATGGAACTACACATTTCTTAACATTTACAGTATTGAATTAAAATAAAGTAACGAGAGGAACGTTGCCCATTGTAGCGAAGTAAAAGTACAGATTTTTCATTACAAATGTACTCAAGTTAAAGTAAAAGTACCCACATTTTAATCTACTCTAAAAAGTACAAATTTTCCAAAAAACTACTCAAGTACATGTAACGAAGTAAATGTACTTTGTTACTACCCACCTCTGCCAGCAGCATTTCCCCCTATCATTTTGAGGGTTCTTAAACACCTCTGATTGGCCATTGTGTTCACAAGCTCAACAGATATGTCTGTGATAACGCTTCAAAAACATGTTGTAAAAAGAAAGCAGGTGTCTATCAGCCATTGGGGATCTGATGATAGATCTGCTTTCAAACGCTCCCATTTGTTTCTGTGTAAGCACGCAAGACATATCTGTTGAATGAGTGAACACAACGGCCAATCAGAGGTGTTTAAGAATCCGCTCAACAGTGCTCACAATGCTTGTGGGAAATGCTGGTATCGTCACATTTTTAAAAATTCAGTACCGACTTGGTGCCAAAGTCACTACTTTTGACAACACTAGTTACAAGTAATATTGTGATTCTTGTGAATTTTCAGCATCATTTCTCCAGTCTTCAGTGTCACATGATCCTTCAGAAATCATTCTAATATGATGATTTGCTGCTCAAGAAACATTTCTTATTTTTATCAGTGTTGCTGCTTCAGATTTTTGTGGAAACCGTGATACGTTTTATTCAGGATTCTTTGATAATTAGAAAACTCGAAAGAACAGAATTTATTTGAAATAGAAATCTTGTGAATGTCTTTACTGTCACTTTTGATCAATTGAGTGCATCTTTACTAACAGCGAAATTCCTAATATCACTTCCAATATTTCCAAATTATGTTCATTTTCATAGAGCAGGCCAATATTGTGACGATTATGTAAAATCAATCGAGAGAAGCAGATATCGTTATCTTGATAAAATACGATTAATGATGCAGCCCTAAGTTAATTTAATTTGACTTGACATTTGATATTCAACAGTATCCTTGACATTTATTCAACAGTGCTTTTGATCTGCCTGCAATGACACTATTCTTTAAAAGGAAAAATTATATACCAATTATCAATGTAAAGCTGCTTTGACACAATCTGCATTGTAAAAAGCGCTATATAAATAAAGGTGACTTGACTTGACTTTACTAAAATGCTATTCATTTCTTAAATATTGGACTGTAAATTGGACTGTAAATATTGAAAATTTGGACTGATCATTAATATTGATTGTATTATGTATATTTTATATAATGTAAAATTTAGTTGGGACATAGATAAGTCAATTTCTTATATTTATGACTGGTTTGTTTGGTTTAGTGTTATAGCTAAATTATGTCTTTAGGAATTGTAATCGCCACTATTAAAAAGTGTATTAAAATCACCATCACAATATTGTGGCTGTAGCCTAATTTCATTTCGGCAACAGAATAATATTGAATGAAGCCATTTATAATTACAAAAAAACTCTACTTCAAATAAATGCTTCTTTTGAACCTTCTATTCATCAAAAATCATAAAATGTATCTTGTTTTCCAACAAAATATGAAGCAGCACAACTGTTTTCAACATTGATAATAATCAGAAATGTTTCTTGAGCATCAAATCATCATATTAGAATGATTTCTGAAGGATCGTGTGACACTGAAGACTGGAGAAATGATGCAGCTTTGATCACAGGAATAAATTACATTTTAAAATAATCAAAAAGAAAATACTTTTAAAATTATAATAATATTTCACAATATTACTCTTTACTGTATTTTTGATCAAATAAATGCAGCCTTGGTGAGCTTCTTATTTTCAAAAACATTAAAAAAAATCTTACCAGTATATTGAATACATTACCTGGCCCTGTCATGAATTATAACACAGTATTTGTCCTAATGTATCGTCTGTTCTCGTACTTTATGAGTGACCTGTCATTTAGTCCAAGCTTGATGATGATAGTCTGTATGATCAAGGCCTGCAATGTTTAACCTGGCCACCCATGTGTGCTCAAGATGACATTTATCTGAATTACGGTGACGATCAGAAAGGCCTGTGTGTAATTAAGCTTTATTTTGTGTCTGACCTAAACCATCTTGTGAATTTGCTGATGTTTGCTGCACTATTCTGTTGTGTATAAATGTGAAGTTGTGCTTATCTCAAAAACACATGATATGTGAAGACATTAGCACTTAAACTGTTGTTTGTTGCATGCATTAAAATGCAACACTGTGGTTTGATGATCTGATATCTGTGAGTTAAAGGAAGAGCTCACCCAAAAATTTAAGTTCCTCATTTACTCACCCTCAAGTTGTTCCAAACCTGTCTGAGCTTCGTTCTTCTGCTGAACACAAAAGAAGTTATCATGAAGAAATATGGGTAACCAAACAGTTGATGGACCCCACTGACTTCCATAGTATGGAAAAAAATACTAGGGAACTCAGTGGGGACCAGAACATGTTTGGTTATCGGCATTCTTCAAAATATCTTCTCTTGTGTTCAGCAGAAGAAAGAAATTCACACAGGTTTGGAAAACTTGAGGGTGAGTAAATGACAGAATTTTTCATTTTTTGGTGAACTATCCCTTTAATGCACAAGTGTTTGTAGTACATAAACCAATCATAAAATTGTCACAAGGAAAATATAGGAAAAAAATATTACTGAGTACAAATTAATAAAAAAAATAAAACCTCTCAATTAGACAAAGGTCAGAAACAAGCTGGTACCAGACTTGACATTTATTTTCCTCTCATGTCTGAAAAGATGGCAGCATCCCTGTTCATATGGATATATTTTATGATCTCTTTATGAACATTTTGAAGCATTTCAGTGTAGGGAAAGATCTCTCAGATTTCATTAAAATATCTTCATTTGTGTTTCGAAGATGAAAGTCTTATGGATTTGGAACAATTTCAGGGTGAGTAAATAATTAGGGGTGAACGATATATTGGTATTGGCCACCATATCAGTATTGCAGATATATGTTGATTTTTAATGTTATTGTTATTAACCTGATGAGAAAATTTGGCCGATTATATTAAAGGATTAGTTCACTTTAAAATGAAAATTAGCCCAAGCTCTCCCTCAAGCCATCCTAGGTGTATATGACTTTCTTCTTTCTGATGAACACAGAGATATATTAATAAATATCCTGACGCATCCAAGCTTTATAAAGGCAGTGAACGGGACCAACGAGTATGAGCTGAAGAAAGTGCCTCCATCTACATCCATCCATCATAAACGTGCTCCGGACAGTGACGTGATTAGGACATCCTCGACATGCACACTTACGCACCATTTTAAAAAATATAGCAATACCAAAATACAAACAATGTAGAATAGCTTGAATACAGCGTGCGTCTCCCTCAGACTGTAAACGAAGCTCGGGCGCACTAAATAACACATCATCAGCATCACTGTCCGGAGCTGAAAGGGGCGGTAATGCACCAATAAGCTGGATGCCACCCGCCGTAAAACAGGAAAGAAGAAGAAGCAGCGTCACTGTGGAGTGAAAGCAGATATACAACAGACCCGGAAGAGAATACAATGCTGAATAAAGTCGTAGTTTTTGTTATTTTTGGACCAAAATGTATTTTAGATGCTTCAAAAACTTCTGACTAACCCACTGATGTCACATGGACTACTTTGTTGATGTTTTTATTACCTTTCTGGTCATGGACAGTATACCATACATTTTCAATGGAGGGACAGAAAGCTCTCGGACTAAATCTAAAATATCTTAAACTGTGTTCTGAAGATGAACGGAGGTCTTACGGGTTTGAAACGACATGAGGGTGAGTCATTAATGACATCATTTTCATTTTTGGGTGAACTAACCCTTTAAGCTTTTCTGTAAGTTGAATATTTAAATATGGATATTTTTGCTTCGGAAGGCCTTTATTACCATAAGCACCCCCCCCCCCCCCATTGAAATATGTTTGAAATCACTTCAAGAAGGAAAATACAGTTAAATACAACATACAGTGCAAGTCTGTCATATAGGCTACATAATCTTATAATGAGAACATTATAATTGTGTGTTTTGGACATGGATTTTAATAGTGAGACTTTTTTTGTAATCAAGCTCTCAAAAATGATATAAAAATTTGGATTTAGATTTATCGGCCAATATATCGGTTATCGGCTTTCGAATATAAAGTATTATCGGTTATCGGTATCAGCCAAAATTTTCATATCGGTACATCAATATAAATAATGACAGAGCTTTCATTTTTGGGTGAACTATCCCTTTAAATTTCACTCACAAAGCTGTTGTATGACTCCAGAAAGTTCATACAAACAGTGTACAAGGTAAAAGAAGTACTTTTATAATGCCTTTTTTGTACTTTTTGGTGTGTGGCCATGGCGTGTATATATGATTCACCATTTGTTTTCATTGTGTTATGTGAATAATTTTTCTAATCTTACTAATTAATCTTATCTTAGGGAGAACTACTCTTTTAAAGTAGACTAACACTGATCTGTCTGGATGAGTAAAAATGACTGTATAAACTCCCCATCATGATTCTTAGTCACATAGCAAATGCTCTTGCAACGGTTCCTTTTCTGGGAAAGAGCGTTTGGTTGTGATGTGTAAACACAGAGTGTTTGGTGAATGGTGAAACGCTTCAACCTCAACACACACACACACACATTCACAGGCTTTATGGTGAAATGTACATGCTCAAACTGTGAAATGTTTGTATGCATTATGGTGAGAAAAAGCAAAAAAAGCCTGTGTCTATGAAATTGAATCTACACTAAAATAAATTTGGTGTAGAAGAAACAATCGTCACTCAGAAATTGCTAGTAAATTTTACAAATAATTACAAAGAAACAGCAAGTAACACTGAATTAAACTTTTTGAAATTTTACATACAGCTTATCTTGTTTAACTTATGTTTATGCATGTTCTGTTTTATAATGGTCAATAACTGACTTTCACATTCAGGTTATCTTGAATTTATCAACAGAATCACATATTTGCACTGCAGATACAGACAACACATAGGCCTAATGTTTCTCACGGCTGAATGCTTATCTTTCTTGAAGTTACCACATACTATGCTGTTGTAATCAACAAAAGGTGTTGTGTTTGGGATACAATACAATTAAGTTACTGTAAGTATTAACACAATATTTATTATTATTTTTAAGTAATGTTGCAAGGAAGGTAGATTATAGAAAAAAATAATGTTCATTCATTATTGCAAAGTAAAAATGATCAGGACTTTGACATGTTTTAATGTTATATTTATTTTTTTCCTTAAAGGTGAAGTATTTAGTCTCTGTGACACTAGAGGCACCTAGCAGAATTACAAAAATGAAGCATGTTTTGAAACAACCTTGCAAATGCATGGTTCGCATATCTCACCTCCCCCAACTCAAGCTCCAACGGGCGCTTGTGAAGGCATGTCTTAAAGGGTTAGTTCACCCAAAAATGAAAATGTTGTCTTTTATTACTCACCCTCATGTCGTTCCACACCTGTAAGACCTTTGTTTATCTTTGGAACAAAAATTAAGATATTTTTTATAGGCCTCCATTGCCAGCAAGATAATTAACACTTTCAAACGCTCAAAAAGCTACTAAAGACATATTTAAAACAGTTCATGTGACTACAGTGGTTCAAACGTAATGTTATAAAGCAACGAGAATACTTTTTGTGTGCCAAAAAAACAAAATAACAACTTTATTCAACAATATCTAGTGATGGGCGATTTCAAAAAGTTTTTGTTCGTCGGCCGACTTAAGTTTTCTTAGTGTGTCCCGCACTGTCGGCTGAAGTTGGTCCTCGTCTGCTTTTTTTCGGCCGATTCAACATGTTGAATCGGCGTCGCTCTGTCGGGCCATCTGATCATTCTGATTGACTTAGAGACTTTTGCTGACAAAGGGAAGTGGCATTTAGAGGTTTCTGCCAGCGAACTGGTATTTCTAAATGTACTGATGCTAGGATTTAGCGGATTTGAAGCAAAGGTATTTGATGAACGTATACTAGTGTGGAAAGCATTCGCTCAATATCATTCTCTCATTTTTGACGGAGGTGGCATTTAGCGGCTTTTGCATCTGAACTCTTCATACATATACACTATATTGCGAAAAGTATAGAGGGTATGCATCGACGTCGCTTTCCCGCTGAAAACGCGCTCCCTCAGCTGGACTGAGTGGCAAAAGAACCTGCTGATGACTGGATTTAATAAGGGAAACTGCGAAAACGCGCGTGAAACTAACGAATTACACTAAAGGTTGGACTTGAAAGTGTTCTTTACAACTTGTCAAATAAACCTAATCCATGGATATTGACATGCAGCCAGGAGTCGTGTTTCCTGTTATTTATTTTTGCCTGATTTTGACACCGGGGAAATACATGGAGCAAATCTGCCTGTGAATATTTTATATAACTACAATATAGGTAGGTTTAAATCTGAGTAATCACTATATCAATGTTATATATATTGTCATATCGTCCAGCCCTAAAACTTGTATAGTTTTTGTCAGTGTTTATTTTAAAACACCAAATTATGCAAAATATAAGATGGTAAATATTTAATTGATGATCTGTCAAACAATATATACGGTATGATTTTTACCTCAGAATCCAACAATTTTTGCACAAAATAATAACTGCAAATCCATGTTTCTCTTCCTGGAGTCCAGCTGTTTCTGTGAATTGCACTGATCTATTTGCTGCTTTTTTCTGTAGCTTTCGGCAGTCTTTAAATATATACCTCAGGTTTTGTGTCAAATCTATTTGTACAGTCAGTCACAAAGCTCTTTCCCGTTTTGGATGTGTTTTGTGTGTATTTCGCAGCGTTCACGCTGAAAACCAATGCTGCCACTCAGTCTTTTGCCACTCAGTGGGCGTGACCACAGTCATAACGGTCGACGGTGACGTCACATGCATATCCTCAATAGGGACACCCCTCCAAATAATTGAATTCAGGTTTTCCAATCACTTCCATGGCCACAGGTGTATAAAATCAAGCACCTAGGCATGCAGACTGCTTCTACAAATATTTGTGAAAGAAAGCGCAGTACCGTGATAGGTTGCCACCTGTGCAATAAGTCCATTTGTGAAGTTTTCCTCACTACTTAATATTCCACAGTCAACGACGAATCATGCTTCTCTGCAATCCGATGGATGAGTCTGGGTTTGGCGGTTGCCAGGAGAACGGTACTTGCCTGACTCCATATTAAACCCTACGGATTAAGAATGGGATGTCATTAAAGTACATGTGCATGTAAAGGCAGGCATCCCAAAACTTTGGGCAATATAGTGTGTGTGTGTAAATATATATATATATATATATTTTTTTTTATTTATCCTTAAATACACTGGATTATATTTATTTTTTTACTGTGATCAATAAACATATTGTTTAGACAGATGCCATATGGTTTGTGGTAATGTCCTCTGGTCTGTACAGAATGTAATTGGAAGCTCTTTCATTGGTGAACAAATGTCCCCGATCCCTGTTTTTTCCAGTAGTTGGTTTTTCCAGCTGGCCAAGTGATCACATTTGTTAGTCATTCATCTTTTAAATTGTATCATTTAAATTGTTTAAAAAGAAAGGAACAATTAATGTCTTTTTAAATGCATCTCATCACCCAAAGTAAAATTACAGCATAACTGACATGCAAAGGTTAGATGTCTTGTATAACCTAGTTAGATAAATTTAACGTTCTACTGTAAGGATAATCACTAGACGAATCCGTGAAGTCTTTCTATTCCCAGAATTAGCCTTGCTTTTTCTCCATCTTAATCTAAGTGATGCTTTTGGCAGGATGTTCAGAGACGTTCTGCACAAGTCTAAACAGGCTGAAACATTTGAGGAATTCCCAGCACACCTTTCTGCCCATCAGATAGGGAGACGGAGGGATTGGGAGGGTGAAAGAGCTCATGGGAGAACGGCTGGATGCAGGAATGTTAAGTAGAGACTTGCACATTTATCTTGTGTTCCTTCTTTGTGCTTTTTATATTGAATGTACAGTGACTCTCAGGTCAGGTCAGGCCTGCTTGTTTATCTGTTTGAATAGGCCAAGATCGTGACCAAGATTGGGTAGGTTAAAAAATTAATGTGCTTATCCACTTTTAAGGCTTTCAGTTTTTGTGTCGACTGAGATAGTTTGGGCCTTTGCTCTTGTGTTCACTCAGATACACCTGTAGATGGCAGCTGGAACAAAAACTACTTCATGAGTACTTTGTCTTTCCATTTAATGAGAACTTCACTATTTTAACTTCCTATTTTATACATTTTTTTTTATGTTTTTTTTTTTATATATTTTTCATTGTTTTTCATTTTATATATCATTTTATTTTTCCTTTTTTTTTTTTTTATTTATATCATTTATTTTATTTATCTCATTTATTTGTTTAAGTTTCTGCAGATTTTTTTTTTTTTTTCATTATTATGTTTTTGCTTTTGGAGGTAAAATAGCCTGTGAATGCCTTTCCATGTTCAGAGTCAAAATCACAATCATAGGGGCCGGTAACACCGCAGTCATATTTTTGAGATTATTTTTGAGTCATAATAACTGTTGTTGTCTGGCAACGTTCAGGATGGATCATTTGTGCTTCAGCTCATAATCACTGTCCATCTATGTGTCTTCACTTCCTCCATATTCCTCCACTTCTGCATTGCTTCATCACTGGCTTGTGGTTAATTTCAAGATCTTGACCATGTTACACAAATATATTGTACAGCAACAGATTCTCCTCATGAGAAGGCTATCATTTTAAATTAAATATAACTTATAATTCTCAGGTTATTAATGAGTTGGTCCGCTGGTATAAATAGCAGTTTTGATAATGATACTGGACTCTCACTCTCTCTCTTTCTGTCTGTGTGTTTCACTCAGAGCTGGTAATTGGTCCCACATGGCGTCACTCTGACAGAATAATAATTAAAAAACACACAGCCTTAAATATAGAGGAGCCAAAGGACACAATCTCCACCGAGGAACATCATTTTTCTCTTGTCTTTCTCTCTTTTTCTGTAGATTTTAAAGTAACTAACAAGCCTAGGTTGAATGTTTTCTTATTTAAACTGTCACATATTATAAGTGGAGCAATACGTTGTCGTTTTGATATATCTTGAGCAATAGTTTTTACTAATATAATTGTTTTTTATTACCTTTCATTATAAATGCATCAATAAAATGCAATAAAAAATCATTTTAAAAATGTATAAACCATATAATTTACTGCTGCTAATAAATGATAACAGTATCAATCAAACGTGAAAAGTATCAATTTTAATT